>NC_133354.1:8444100-8744100 GCF_030506205.2 Paramisgurnus dabryanus
TCATTTCCATCCTCAGATAAATGCAGCATTTTTATTTAGACCCAGATGTCAATTCTATCCCCAATAGACACCCATCAAGTTGTATTACTTCACCAAATCATGACATTTCTATTTTATGGGACGTGTAGTGTCTGTATTAATATTCCTTGTTTGCTACAATTTGACATGTGAAAATCTCAACACCCTTCAGATCTCCCTCTGAGATCACCAAAATAGCATCATCTCCCCTGAGCTGAACTGAATCAAAGCTTCTCTTCCACTTTATTTCCATCAGTTCTGATCTCCAAAAGGGATTACTTTGATTCTAACATGCGTTTTTTTTTCCAAACAACTCTAATATCATCCCCATCTGATTTATAAGCATGAACTTTTAATGCTATACGGTGCTTTGCATTGTCATACACAGTACAGATTTCTGTCATATGGAAATATGTTGGGTCTCTTGGAGAACTTCTAATACTGACTGATTGAAATTAAACTTTGATGCTCCAATCTCATAATTACACTATGAGACTTAAGACTTCACAGACAGGGGCACTTTAACTAGCCTATCAATATATTTTTATTTATTTATGCATTTGGCAATATAAGCTACATGCATGGGTTGTTAAGTGAATACGTTTACATGCACTTTTTATATGCATAAGCTAAGCTTTGCTTAGAGGTGTACATACTATTTTAAGTCTAAATTTGGTTGGTGCACCATTAAGAACAGTTGCTCCAATGGGCAGATTGGATTACTATTTAGGTAATCTTATTTCAACTCGAGTGAGTGCCCTTACATGAACATTATTGGCTTAGAGATCACAACTCTTTAAAGAGAAACATGAAAAGATCATACACAAACTATATGCATTATTTATCATGGAGTAATGCAGTTTCCACATTCAAAGCCACAACAACAAGCTCAACCGTTTTTCAATATTTAACTATGTTCTTACCTCTACTTAGATGAATTAATACATACATATCTTAATTTAATGTGTGCACTTTTATTCTTTGTACAGCGCCTCCTAATTGTGTTAGCATTTAGCCTAGCCCCATTCATTCATTAGGATCCATACAGGGATGAATTTAGAAGCCACCAAACACTTCCATGTTTCCCTATTTAAAGAATGTTACATGAGTAGTTACATGAGTAAGAGGCTGTTTACACTTGGCATTAACATGCATTTTTATCGATTGGATCACAAGTGGACGACGTTAATGCCAGGAGTAAACAGTGTTCAAAACGTTTTGAGCTCGACCACTTTCAACCACATTCAGAGGTAGTCGTAAACCCTTTCGATATGATTGCTTTTGTAGTGTAAACGCACATGTGGTTGAATGTGTTCGAAACAGCCACACGCGACCGCCTTATCTCCGCCCATTTATGTAATCTGAGGTACTAAACACAATGTTTAACGTCTCTTCTGACTTCTGGTGCGAACACACGGTGAACAGGGCTATTTTTGGACTTTCATTGATAAAACTAAAGCGGCTGATTGCCGCAGTATCATTTTGCAAGCGTGTAAAAGTTGCGCGATCCTATTTCATCATTTGCGCTGAAAATTCTAAGCTCTAACAAATACACATGTACAAAACACTGTGCAGCATGTTTACTTACAACAAAAGCAGTGGACTCTGACATAATATTAGTTCACGTCCATATAAACTCATCATTACACCCGCTCGCGTTCAAATGAAAGCTGAGAGACTCGTCCACATTCTCGCAGACCACACCCCTAAAGTATTAAGGATAGAAGCGGTCAAAAGTGGACAAAAGAGATTGATTTAAATACCAGGTGTAAACGTGATCTCTCTCTCTCTCTCTCTCGTCCACTTGTGATCCAATCCGTTTTTAAAGCACCATTGACTTCTATAGTATTTTTTTTCCTACTATGGAGGTCAATGGTGCTTCTGTTTCTTGCTTTATTACAAATATCTTCCTTTGTGTTCAGCAGATCAAAGACATGAATACAAGTTTGTGTCACCATGAGGGTGAGTAAATGATAACATAATTTTCATTTTTGGGTGAACTATCTCTTAGGGGGAAACATTAGTAACTGAACCATAGAGATGTTGGCCGTAATTGCAGTGAAGTATGTCTTTGGGCTTACCAACTTCTGCATTTCTCCCCTTATTTTGTCATTCTAGTGAAAGATAACCATGCAAGGTTCTGTAACAATTGGCTTGAAGACCGTCTTTTGAGTCTATTAGAAATTCTGCACTAAAGTAATTAGATTCGTAATCAATAATTCTAGATCATTTCTTAAGTCATACTCGTTCAGCACACTGCTTCTTGGCCAAAGCTTTAAAAACTTGTAAAAACTATGGAATCATCATTCAAAAATTGTGGGAAACAGTAGGTCCTTAATGAATTCAACATTTATTAAACATTTAACTCTGGCAAAAGTGGATTTATTCACTGCACTGGGCAGATGCTTTTATTCAAAGTGCCTTATAAAAACTGGGTAATTATTGGGTCAAAAGGGACAAACCCGTTGGATTGTAATTTTACCTTTGATGGGTTGTTTCAACCCACAATGTTTTAACTCCCTTCAAATATAAACATTTTTCGGTTAAAAGTGAACAATGCAGTACATACAGTACACACCATAGCTACTCGGTGATATAATCTTGGCCAGATGCAAACCAATC
The DNA here is from genome assembly GCF_030506205.2 of Paramisgurnus dabryanus. Taxonomy (NCBI): domain Eukaryota; kingdom Metazoa; phylum Chordata; class Actinopteri; order Cypriniformes; family Cobitidae; genus Paramisgurnus; species Paramisgurnus dabryanus. The sequence continues at coordinate 8,446,741 of NC_133354.1, forward strand.
TTTGCCGCAGTCATCTGACTACGTAAGCCTAGCATGAGACCAAAAAAGCTGCCAAATCTCATTGACGGTCTGCACATCTTTAAGGAGAAGCCCAGATTTGTGGCTGATGTGGGCAAAACTGTTTGGTTTATTGTCTGATCTCCACCGGGGGCCGATCTGGCATTCCTAGGTGTCAGCTAAGAGATAATTAGACGATATATATATACTGACTGTGCTGTCTTTAACAGTCATCCTAGCAATAACATTCACATTATTACACAGTTGTGAGGAATGTCCTGGCACGTGGAAGCCAAACGTACAGTATGAAGTTTACTATTTGAGAAATAAATAGGATGCCAGGACATTTTTTCCTGACATTTTGCCATTGACTCACTCTGCTGAAGTTTATGGACATTGTGTTGCTTTACTATCTTTTATGTTGTCATAAAATAATAATTAAAAGTCAATCTATATATTTACTTTCGTGCTCGAACTATATTGGTGATTCATTTACATAACATACTCAACTTTTTTCAGGAGAGAAGGTAGTGTAAATTTAAACTCAGGACTTAAAGGGGCCATGGCATGAAAATCTGACTTTTTCCATGTTTAAATGCTATATTATAAAACGGCCTCATCCTTCATTCTGATTGATATAAACGCGTTCTAAGCCGTGATAAAATACCACGGTTGCCCCACGGTTCAGATCGCATTACATATCACTGCGCCACTGTTGCTGCGCACTGATTTATGAAAATAGACACCACAGTCTTTAATCATATTTCTACAATTGCACAAATAATGGCGATATCCAGATAAATGTCAATAAATATTGTTGAATCATCTCGACAATAAATAGAAAACGCTTCTCTTTATCGTTCTTTAACATCAAATCCGTATTTCCGCAACTATCCCCTGTGGCGATCTTAACTTAAACACTGACGCATTCACTCAACACTAAAAACACCGTGTAAGTTTTGATCAGGCTCTGAATATGATCTCTTACAAATGTTCTTCACTAATTAAACTAAAACTGGGTGGCAACTTTTAAAAAAAAAACACTGACAGGGAAAGAGTTAAGCATGCTTCCAAGCATATTTGATCATCACTTCAACAGTTGCACGATATAAATGTTAATGTATAAATTAGATGAATGTTGATTACTGAAAATAAACACGACAGTCTGTAATCATATTTTCATTGTGTCTTTGCTACGTCTGTGTTGCTTGGGAACTACGCTCTGTTGCAGCGAAAATTGATTCTGAGGAACTACTTTGTTTTGGCGAAAGAGTAATATTTGTACTATTATAATTACAACTAATTTGTGATTTATGAAATCCTGCTCTGATATGAAGTAACTGGTTTATAAAAGCAATAAGCCCCAAGAAGCAGTGGGTTACCAGGGCATTTTATAACAGCTAAGGGGCATTGTCCTAAAACCCCCTTAGCTGTTATAAAATGCACTGTACACCAATGCTTTGCGGGGCTTATTGCTTTTATAAAACGGTTACTTCATATCAGAGCAGGATTTCATATTGGGTTCCCACAGTGCTTCTGTCAACATAGAAAATGTGAAAAAAATCAACCCAATAACTTAGTTTTGGTAAACCATTCTCTGCAAGCACTTAAAAAATTAGGTTATTGAAATTTGATGATGTAATAAGGATATCTTATTATAATAATACCAACCCTTAATCTGCACTATTCAACCACGGCACAGCCAGTCAGTGCAGAGAGAAAATAATTCACAGCACAATTGAGTTTCAATTCCAACAAACCACCATCATTATTGCGATCAGTGTTTGAAATTCATCAGCTCATTTGCATTTTAAAGGACACACCCAAAACGCCACATTTTTGCACACACCTACAAAGTGTCAATTTTAACATGTTATAATAAATTATCTATATGGTATTTTGAGCTAAAACATGTGTACTCTGGAAACACCAAAGATGTATTTTACATTTTAAAAAGCCTTGTGACATGGCCCCTTTAAAAATACATTGCACTTAAAGTTTATAAAATAAAGGGGTTTCAAAAAGCATCACTGAAAAGATCCTTTTAACCACCTTAAAATGTTTTTGTTAACATTTCAAATTATACAATATTAAACTACCAAAATTATTTTGGAAGTCTTTTATTAGTTTAGTTTGGGAATACTGGTGCTTACAAATGAACATTTGTTAATGACAAAAATAAAAAACTACCACTTTTGTACGCTCACAGTCCAATGTCAGATTTGAACAAACCTCGTTTTCATCCTTATGATGAGCTTACTATTTCCCCTCAACTGTACAAAAAACAACAACAACGATGAACGTGTTTGGCTGAGAATATTAGCCTAAAGCATTACAATGATGACTCACTGTACAGAGTGTGTGTAAAATCCGGACACTTTAAAAATAAGGGGGATTTATATCAAACTGATTCATGATATGTCATATCGCACTTGTATTCATGCAGACTCTTCTTCCGAAGTTCTCTTTGGATCTTTTGTCCCATCATGCAGGCTGCCTGAACTAAACTAATCATCAGCATCCGCATCTGGTGCGCTATCTGAGTCATGTGCTTTACTAAGCTCTGCCCTGCCTTTCGCCGTCTGATAATAGTCTGATTCAATATACCCCGGGCAATCCGATAACGTCACGAAAATGTCTTCGTCCACTTCCATCACTTTGTGTACTCTCTGTTTGATGCCTTTGGAGTACCACCGCTTGACTTTTTCTGCGGGGTTGGCGGCCCTGTATAATCCCTCACCTTCAGCCAGGGTGATCTTATACTTGTGCTTTGGACATATAATGCAGAGCTGCTTGTTGATCTCCTGTGCATGAAACATTAAACAGTCAGTGTTTACACCAGAGTGTGTCAAATCTAATAAGACATACTGATAACAGATCACAGAAATTCTCATGGATTCAATGTTTTTAAAAGGATTTCTATTGCTATCTCTGTGGGTCTCTGTTGGTAAAGTTTTGCCTTCTACTGGTGGGATGTTATCTGGTGAATGTGAACCAATACGGCACCATTAAATCCTATTTAAAGCCCAAAACACACTACAGTGCATCAAGAAATAGTGTCATGGCTTTAATAGTAAACAGCTTATGGTTTATAATGTATTTGTAATGGAAACTATTCGAATTTGCATTGTTTATTCAGCAGATAAGAACTTTTACCTCAATATCTCCGTTCAACAAGGTACTGCCAGCATCTGTTAGAAAAAAATGTGTCATAAGCAAACATACAACAAGTTGATCTGAGCAACCGACCTGTTGTCATAAGTGTTTTATTTCAGTAATATTACTGTACTGCATGCACATATTTAAAGGGATAGTTCACCCAAAAATGAAAATTCTGTTATCATTACCTTACCCCATAGGTGTCATTTACACTGGGGACGCTGGGGACATGTCCCCACCACTTTTTGAAATGTCTGATTTTGTCCCCACCACTTTTTGAAAGCATTTGGTTAAAATTTTCTGAAAAATCAAACAATACCTGTGCGACTTACACTGCAAAAATGACTTTCTTACTTAGTATTTTTGTCTTGTTTTCAGTAAAAATATCTAAAAATTCTTAAATCAAGATGCTTTTTCTTGATGAGCAAAATGACCTAAGAAAATAAGTCTGTTTTTAGACAAAAAAAATATACAATTTAAGTGAATTTGTGCTTAAAACAAGCAAAAATATCTGCCAATGGGGTGAGAAATTTAAAAAAAAATAAGATTTCTTTTTTCTTAAACACTTAATTTAAGCAAAAATTTCTCACCCCATTGGCAGATATTTTTGCTTGTTTTAAGCACAAATTCACTTAAATTGAATAGTTTTTGTATAGAAACTAGACTTATTTTCTTAAGTCATTTTGCTCATGAAGAAAATACGTCTTGATATAAGAATTTTTAGATATTTCTACTGAAAACAAGACAAAATACTAAGAAAGTCAGATTTTCAAGAAAAAATTTCTTAGTAAAATATTTAAAAATTCTTAAATTAAGATGCTTTTTCTTGATGAGCAAAAATCTAGTTTTTAGACCAAAAATATCAAATTTAAGTGATTTTGTGCATTAAACAAGCAAAAAAATCTGCCAATTTGCGAATTTAGTGTTTAAGAAAAATTCTCACATGTTTTTGCTAACCCCATTGGCAGATTTTTTGCTTGGTTATGCGCAAAGTCACTTAAATTTGGTATTTTTCGTCTAAAAACTACACTTATTTTCTTATTTTTCAAAAAAAGCATCTTAATTTAAAGGAACGGTATGTAGGATTGTGGCCAAAACTGCAATCACACAACTGGTGGCCAATACACAACATGACAACATAAACATCAGTTGAGGGCTGCAACTCCACTTTTTAAATGACAATATCCTGGCCGGACCACTGTTGTGAGTGATAAAAGTATTTGAAATGAAAATGATTTCTTAATGTCTAGTGACATATCAATGCCATTTTATAATTAATTGATATAAATTTCTTACATACTGTTCCTTTAAGAATTTTGAGATATTTTTAATTTTTTCTTGAAAATAATTTTTGCAGTGTACGTTTTGTGGTCCAGGGTCACATATGTTGCATTGTGTGCTTATAGTGTATTTTCTTATACATATGTAATGAATATCATTGTAATCATTGACTTAATGCTGCGCTGCTGTTTTCTACAGTATGGTGCTTTGGCACTGTTCGGTTGAGCTGGTGTTGCAGGGACTGTTACATGTGCAGTCGACATTGTTGAGGATTTTATGCTGAGTATTTTTGTGTTGTTGACCGGCCTACACTATGCCCAATTTTGATGCGCCGTTATTCAATATTTTTCCCATCCTGCTGTAATGTTTTTCATCTGATTTTTTGTCCCCACCACTTTTCAACACAAACTGACGCCCCTGCCTTACCCTTATGTTGTTCCAAACCTGTATGAGTTTCTTTATGCTGTTGAACACAAAAAATATATTTTAAAAAATGATAGTCTACGTGGTACCCACTGAATTCCATAGTATGTGTTTTTCATACTATGGAAGTCAATGGGTACCATCAATTATGTGTTAACATCATTTATCAAAACATTTTTTTTTTCAACAGAATATAGAAACTCATACAGGTTTAAGGTGAGGGTGAGTAAATGATGACAGAATTTTCATTTTTGGGTTAACTATCCCTTTACCAGCAATTTTACAATAATCACTGTTAGTCTCCCTCTAGAGGTAAAATAGAGTCATTACACAATTGCTGAGTTAATAATTTAATGCGTTTGGTACCAAAAACATAAACCACATTAAATAAGTTTTCATACTACTCACGGTAACACTGCAGGTCCATTGCATAGAAAACTCTTTGATGGTATATAATGAGTATATCCCTTCCGTCCAGTGTCACGTGAGTTCTCTTAGCCTCAACGAGATCATCTTTCTTGCCAATAAAATACATATGAGAGGACTTTTTCTCATCCATGGAGTTGGGTTGGCTTTATTTGTGCCTCTTCTATGGAACAGGAGTTTTATTTATTAATACATTTTTTTCTTTAATCATAAACAAACTATTAGTTGTTACAAGCATGGCTAAAATTAATTTAAATATAATACCTTAAATAGCACATTTTTCTATTTTGCTTGTATTTAACACATTTGTCATTAAATAACTATGTAATCTAAAATTATGTGAATATAAAAATTAAACAGACTTACCTTTAAATGGTCCGTCCGCGCTCCTACAGTGAATATGAATAAACTCCTCTCAAACGTGCGTCGTGGTGTTTTAAGTTGGTTTTAATCTAAAGAGAGCCCCGTTATCTCTGGCCTACCGGGTGGGGCGTTTATACCTATCAGACCAGCAGATCTTGGGCCCTCTCCATGTGTTTAACATGATCTTTTTTAAAACAGAGAAACCAGTGACACAAAATAAACCGACTATACCGCACGAAATGAATTCAAAACTACATTCTTACATATTATATTTCCCCATTATATTTTTCCTTTTATCTTGTCGGCTAATGAATTATTATTATTTTATTTTTTTATATCTTTGATATTTTTATTTTGCAAAGAAAACTCCTGACGCACATATTTACATTAAAAAAATTACAGCTAGGGGAGACCATACATATCTATGGGGGAGACCATAAGGGGGAGACAATCAGAGAGCGAGTACATTACGTACTCATGAGCATCATCTTAACGCAGCCATTACGCAGTTGCGCCGTGCATGCTGCACCATTGCGGTGTCCAAAATAGCAACCTACTGTATACCATCATTCACCTGTCCTTATATTATTTCACATATTCAGTCCACTTGAAAGAGTGAATGTAAACGGACCTTCTATCGAGACACCAGAAGTAATTTGGGCTGTTTCTCAGTCTGAAGGCTGCAGCCTCCGGGGGTCGCATATCTACGCTGCATACGTCATCAAGACTGTCTTATTTCAGAATATTGTTCATTATAAAGTTGGTCATTATTCTTAGTTAATCGTAAATTGTTGCAATATGGTTATGACATGCGAATGTAATGCTCCGTTAACTTAAATAAACCAGGCTTGATGACGTAAACCGCCTGCATATGCGACCTCCGCAGGCTGCAGCCATAGTTTCATTATGTATTTGCGAGCATCATCTCAACGCAGCAATTGCGCAGCTGCACCCTCAAATCGAAACTAAACCCATAGAAAGTTTGCTCTTTTCACATGCCATCTTTGGTTAATGAGGCTGCGTTGCACTTGTTTTAAACCAAAAGCATCATTTAAACAGGACCAGACGTAAGTGTAGTGATTTCGTTATTAAGCACAAGGTAAATCTTTAAGAGCAGTTATTGAATGGTGTGTTAGCCCGAAAGCTAACATTAGCTTGAACTAAAGTAACGTATAAAGCGACCATTTAAAGCGTTTTTCATAGTATTTTTTACCTACGGTTGTATTTGACTTGCAAGAACTTGCAGCCTGTATTTGTATTGTCTAATCTACAATATATTCTCACGAACATACAAGTTATCAGTCTCACACGTGACACAAAAAATAAACAAAACACGTGTTTATTGTATTTTCAGGTTATGGCATTGAGGGCGTGTGGATTTATCATTTTTCGTCGTTTGGCACAACAGCCTCCACCTGATAATATAGAGTTTTTACTGCTGCAGACTTCTTATGGGCAACACCATTGGACACCACCCAAAGGTGAGCGTCACACTATTCTCAATCTTTTTTTGACAGCCTATGTCAGACGACTTAAACTGCTGTATTAGGCCTAAATAACAAGTTCTGTCTGTAATAGAAGTATTACTAATATAATACCCAAGTTCTTATTTCAATAAATTGTTCTACTCCATATAATTTGTCTCAGGCTCCACCAAGTGAGATTGTTTCAACATAAGGCTGTGTAATGACCAGACTTTTCGTTTTCCCCCATAAGGTCACGTTGACCCTGGAGAGGACGATTTGACCACCGCCTTGCGAGAAACGCAAGAGGAAGCGGGTTTGGGTAAAGACCACCTGCGTAAGGTGGAGGGCTTCCTGCAGAAGCTGCATTATCAGGTACGGGGAAAAGACAAAGAGGTCCTCTACTGGTTGGCTGAACTCTGTGACCCAAGCACAAAGGTCATTCTCTCAGAGGAGCACCAGGACTACCGCTGGGCCAAACTACAGGAGGCATGCCAACTAGCGAAATACAAGGATTTACAGGATACACTTCAAGCGGCACAACGGTATCTAGAAACAGAAGGCAAACAATGACATATAAGCTCAGATGAATATGACAATCTTCCTCTTTGAAAGTAGTTATCTAGAATTTAATTTTGCAGAGGAACATTTGACATATTTCCAAGCTTTGAATGTTTCGAGCTAACAAGGGGAAATTGAATTTGACCACAAACTGGAAATAGACTGATAATCTAATTTATCGATGAATAGCAAAAAAAGCATTTTATGTGCAATAATATGCATTATCCCATAATGAGACACTGTCTTTGGTTATTGCTATAACACATTTCATTACGCAATTTACTTCCTGGTGTTGTTTAAATACTGTATGTTTAGGTTACTGGTTATCACAGTGGTGTTTTAGAATATGCTTGATCTCTTAAAGGGATAGTACACCCAATAGTGAAAATTCTGTCATTATTTATTCACCCTCACGTTTTTCTAAACTTGTAAAAATTAGTTTTTTTCTGCTAAAACAGGTGCACGTTGACTTTCATAGTAGGAAAAACAAATATTATAGAAGTCAATGGTGGTTTTGTTACAAACTTTGCTTTAAAATATTTTCTTTGTGTTCAGCAGAACAAAGAAATATATATGGGTGATTCTCACGAAAACTTGGTTTTAAAAATGTCAAGCATGAAAATGTAAAAATTGCTTAAATTAACTTTTTTTCCCACCAGACATTGAAAAACAAAGTCTGGAGTAAATATGAACATTAATTTAAACACTTTTACTTATCATTTAACACTTTTTGTAACATAATTTAAAAAATTAGTCCTAAAAAATCTCATTACCGCAACAGTCAGAAAACATCAACACTGACATATTTTCAAAATGACATGACAAACCTGAAAGAACATAATTTGGAGATTCTGCACATGCATTTAAAATCAAAGTGTTATGTTTCTATTAATTAAATTAACATTTAATTAGCATCTGTTGTGGTAATGATAATCAAAATGTCGTGTAAGCATTCTGACAAGACAATATTTCAAATTAACTGTAAAAAAAATGATCTTACCTGGTAGCCATCTTGAAGTAACTGGTCCATGTGCTTGGTCACTCAAAATCAAACTTTATTAAAATTCTGTATGTGTGCTTAAACTGTTCTCAAAAAGTGTTGCGGAGGATGAGAACATCAGGCATGGACACATAATTTTCCTAATTTTTCTTCATTATTATTATACATGAATATTCAGTAAATATTTTTTCTGTCATCTAAAGTAGTCTAGCAAAACATCCATTTAGTTTTTTTCTAAATATTTTTGTGTTAATTTGATTAAATTACAACATAACGCATGTTCAAACACAGCCGGACACATTGCGGTAATGAGAATTTCAGCAGAAAATGAGATAAAATTGACAAATTATTATGTTGAAATCACACATTGTGCAAGGTAGAACACAGTATTGTGTTAATTCTGATGCTTTTTAATATTACTATATTACACATTTTATAGCTAAAATCATTAGTGCCGTGGTGTTTCAATGGTTTCGTGAGAATCACCCATCTAGGTTTGCAACAACTTGAGCATGAGTAAATGATTTTTGGGTGAACTATCCCTTTAAATACAAAGTAGAATAATAAACTTTAAACATTTAATACATCCAAAATGTTTCATTGCAAAATATTTTTTACCATGTAAATTGTTCGAAATAAAATACAACCAGTGATGGAATTAATGAACTGAACGCACATTTGAATGTTTCATCTAATGGTTTAATTGCTAAGGAGCATTGAACTCCTGTACATACACACAAAAAAATGAATTGTATTGTGATCATACAAGCACTTAAAGTCTTAAAATGATCATAACGGACATTATCCCCCCAAACTCAAATCTGTATTTAAAAGGTTTCGATTAGATTTATACTTGCTGTGTTTCCATTTTTCCGTAAGGGAATATTTAGATCATTTCCCTTTAATAGCATTACAAAGAAAGAAAGGAAATATGTTGAAGTTGGAGCAAATCATTTGATCTATGAATCCTGGCAAAAAAGCAATTGTTTCCATTTGGAAATTAAGGAGTAAAGATTAAAAACACACTTGTGATACACAAATAATAGAGTCCTTCAAGACAAATCCACGGTTGATTAACATCACAACACTTTTTGCAGGGGTTGTTTTGCTGTGCACAGGGGTGTAATACACCAAGAGTCTTTTTGAAACCCAGTCAGTTTTAATTGATTGACATCCCTGTCGAACCATTCAGCCCACGGTCCAAAGATACAAGGGGGCAACTGAGTAGGGAACCAGTTTGTTCAGGAGTTCCTGATGCTCGGCAGAATACGAGTGCGGCGTTCCCTCAAGTTCTACTTTCATTTCCAGAGGGGTTTGGTAGGACGAGTCCTTGGCTGGTTAGTGGGAATAAAGGTGTACCTGAGACCTCCTGTGCATAAACGTCTACACTTGCCCCACTGATAAGACCTTATGGATTTGGATGATTGACACATCATATAAAACACATTAAAACACACAAGCATGCTCTTGAAAGCTACGACCAACTCCGGCCCGGTTATCAAAGCAAAAAAGCGTAAGACTGGGAACGAAGAAAGTTCACGGGTGAACCAAATGTCCTCAGCGGTCACTGATCTCAAGCCCCATAGTAAACAGTCCAAGATTATCACCAAATATCCGTGTAAAATTTATAGGGGAAGAGAGAAATGGTTTGGATATGTGAGAAACATTCGAAATAAACACTTGTATGCGTGTACTTTTAAAAACAGCATGATTACCTTAAGCCAAAATTGGCGGGGCCAAATATTAATTTCGTCATAGTGTCTGGTTCTGGAGACGAAGGTATGGTGGAAGTAGTTTTGTTGCGAGTGTCTGTATGGCTGCTGAGGTTGTGGATGAGCGCTTGAAAGCACTGTCATGTGCCATGTTTTGACACTGCAATGTATTGGCTCAAAAAAGCATCACAAAAGTGATTCACGGTATGAGCTGGTAATATTAATGTATGCGTGTAGTTGAGTCTACCGCAAAGGTCACCTGTTGATGGCTGGTATGAGAAAAAAAAGTCCATTCAGTTTGCATTTCTCTTGAATACTTGAACACTCTTGAATACTTACCGTATATCTCGGCTAAGTGTGGGAAGTTATGTACATAATTAATTGTAATCAGTTAAGCCCTGCTGCGAAATCAGTTCCAAAGAAACTATACGGTCTTAAAAATATGGATAATGAACGTAAGATTCTTCTGTTGGAAATGGATGGTTCATTAAGCATAGCTAATGGTGATGGTGGGTTTAAAGGATTAGTTCAGTCAATTTGTTATGACGCGCTAAACAAAGCAGGGGTCTCTAAACGAGTTTTAAAATATTTTAATGGTGCATTAACACCAGCCGCAGTAGAGGCGGCAAAAACGTGCTATTCGCGCATAGTTGGACACTTGAACATTTGGGTTTACTCGCTTCATTCGCGTGTGACATTCGAGACATTCACGCAGAAATTCGCGTCATGGGAAGGGCTTCTACGACTCCGCTGAGACTCAGCTCGCTTCCTGTAATCATGTCACTACTACAGCAAGGTCCTGACTGGTTAACGCAGCGCGGAAATCCGCCGAAGTTCAGATTTTTCAACTCGCGTTTCCCGCAGCAATGCTCAATTCGTGCCGCAGGATGCCTAATCGCATCTTTGCATTGCCTTAACATGTAAATTACTTGCGCTTGCCGCCTCTACCGCGTCTGGTATAAACCCTGCATAATAGTGCATTCACACCAACTGCAGTAGAGGCGGCAAAAACGCACTATTCACGGTAGTTGGACGCTTGAACATTTCAGTTTACTCGCTTCATCCGCACGTGAAATTCTAGTCATTTAAGAATTTCACGCGGAAATTCGCGTCATGGGAGGGGCTTCTGCTACTCCGCTGAGACTCCGCTCGCTTCCTGTAATCATGTCACTACTACAGCAAGGTCCTGATTGGCTAACGCGGCATGGAAATCCGCCGAAGTTCAGATTTTTAAACTTGCTCAATTCGCATGGAACACGCCGCATGATGCCTAATCGCGTCTTTGCATTGACCTCACATATAATTTACTCGCTTGCCGCCTCTACCATTGTGTGAACCCTGAATAACAGTTAACCTATGTGATAAGACACAACAGCCGAAAGACGCTTGTCTGAATTTGTATGTCTGCAGAGGCAGTGCTTTAAAGAGGATACATTCATAAACTTTTTATAACTTTTCTGAGATTTTAAAGCGCAAACAGCTAAAGCTAGAAGTATAAGTATAGTAAAGGGTCCACGTGCCGGATTTTTGTAACCCTGCATACTTTGTACCAGTAGGTTGTACGCATGGGCGTACAAAAAAATATAGTATGCATCCCAGGGGGTGGTTGCAACAGCTGGACATACGGTCGTAAGACTGGTCTGGATGTAAAATGCGCTTTATGTCCTATGTAGAATGTACACCTGTTGCATCATCAAGGCGCACGTCTGAGACGAAACTTCTTGATCAAGTCTTGACCTAATAGAAATAATCAAATTGACAAGACATTGGTGCATATAATGCACTGGATCAGTGAGCAGTGGCTGTGGTAAATGTATGTTTATAACCATAGTAAACGCGAATGGCGTCTCAACTATCACTGCGGTTAAACACATACGCAGGGATGCGCACGTCTACGCTGAGCATAGCTGCGCCTGTTTGTAGTTTCAGATGGTGAAACAGTTGTAAATATTTTTCACAAAGCCCGACGTAGGGCTTACACTAAGGTAACCATATGTGCCATATTGCCCGGGCGCGTCCTGGTCAGGATTTCAAAAAGTCGTATTTGTCTGCCGCATACATCATCGAGGGTCTTACATTTCAGTTAAAAACATACAATCATTGTAGTTTCATTATTACCTTGAAATGTAAGGTTACTTTTCTGAAATAGAACCTGAATTAATAAACCTTGATGATGTATTTCGTCGACAATTACGACTTTCGGAAGACGCACCCGAAATCCTCGACGCATCCCGGAAAAATGGCACGTGTGGTCACACTAGCTTACACCTAACATTTTTACGTCCAGCTGGCGCAGTCGCCCCAGGAGATGCATTGCATTTTGTCGCAATGTGCATGCGTCGAACATTGGTGTACACAAATAAACTATGCTTTGAAAGGCTGTGCGTTCGACTGTGCACATATATTCGCGTGCACTAAAAAAAACTATACTCTGGGCCAGTGTTGGGGAAAGTTACTTTTAAAAGTAATGCATTACAATATTAAGTTACTCCCAAAAAAAGTAACTGATTGCGTTACTTAGTTACTGTTTAGTTACTTTTTCTCAGCTGAGGCTTGATCTCTTTCAGTCCTTGCAGGTGTTTTTTATGACTGAAAAGTTCTGCATTCAGAAATTGCATATTTCATCACAAAAATGTCGAGCTCTCGCCTGCCATTTCAGTTTTTGACTCAAACGGTTCCCACACAGGCGTGTACGCATGGAGTGCATAATGTGACTAAGTTTAGTTCAATTCAGTACATTATTTTTTTTATCAAATTAATTAAAATAAAAAAGTAACTTGCATTACTTTTTGGAAAAAGTAACTCAAATATTAATGTGTACATTTAAAAAGTAATGCGTTACTTTACTCGTTACTTCAGAAAAGTAATATTACGTAATGCATGTTACTTGTAATGCGTTACCCCAACACTGCTCTGGGCTTTAAGCACAACATGCTTTCCGTATGCTCTGTAAAGCTTTTTTGATTCCGAAAATTGTTACAATTTTCCTCCTTTGCTTTTAACAGAGGGAAAAGTCAGCCATATTGATTTGGGTGAACTAACCCTTCAAAAGATTTTGAAGAACTAATTGAAAAGAGAATAAAACACCTAAACAAATATGTTAAAGGTGGCATGAAAAGCTCTCAATATCCAAAAGCCCTGAGGTTTAAAGGCAGGAAAAGTGAGATGTAATAAATGACCGTGGTATGATTTTATGAACCCGAGAGATCTCATTGGTCATATATGTATAGTCTACAGGGGAACGTGAAGTGTAATGAAGGACAAAGATCTAAAGTTGTGAGGTTTCTGGAACAGAGAAAATAAAAACAATCAATTTAAGCACAAGGATAGACTGAAAAGAGACAAAAACAGGAGGCTCTGGGGAAAGAATAGAGGGATTGATGTTAATGTCAAGGTAACGCTGGAAGGAGGTCAAGACTCCTCATTGCCAGAGTCGTCTTCATCGCCAAAACAGTCCCCGGCCATTTCTCCACCAATCCCGCCGGCCTCTGCCTCGTCATCATCGTCGTCGTCCTCTTCGATGTCGTCATCGTACAGGTCATCGTAGAGCAGGTCAGAGCTGCTGTCATGTGAAGGCACTTTGGTCTGGATGCAGTACTCTGCAAGCGTCGTTGGCACTTTAACTCCATCTCGCTCTGCGTCCGCCTTAGTCGACATTACCTGCTTCCTGCATGCGGCACACATTCAGGACACACACATTTAATGGTTTTAAAGGTGCTGTGTGAAGATTTCAACGGCATCTAGTGGTAAAACTGTGAATTGCAACCAACGGCTTAAAGGTCACGTTCTTTCTGATCCCATTTTTTAAACCCTAGTTAGTGTGCAATGTTGCTATAATAGCAATAACTGTAAAATAATAAAGCTCAAAGTTCACTGCCAGGCGATATATTTTCTTTAACAGAATTTGCCTTTCAAAGCCTACAGCGAACAGTCGGTTTGGACTACAGTCCTCTACTTCCTGGTTTAATGACGTCACTAGAACAGTTTTTTGACTAAACTCCGCCCACAAGAATACATCAGTCACCAGCTAAGCTAACGGCAAGCTAAGCTGTTATCGAATCACAGCACACTAAACAAACGAAACAATCAGAATTCGATACGCATTTCTGAAGGAAGGACTTCATAGAACAAGGAAGACATCAGCCTGTTTTGAGGACAGTGAAAACAGCGGTATACAGATAGGTAAATTGTGTGAAAAATACTGCGTTTTTTACACGTGAAACATGAACACGTGTTATATTGCGCAAGTAAACACAATCAAAGCTGCAAAAACACAGAAAGAACAGGACCTTTAAAATTTATGTAGGTGTTTTATTATAATTTCAAATGATTTTAATGCTGTATGCATTATTGTACCTCATTGTATATCGCATTATTTATTTCACACATCACATTTTTCTTCAATATACTGTGCAGCCCTAGCAGGTACCTTATAATTTCTGCATATTCTTTGTCCTTTCCTTTGCTGTCCCTCCACTTGCGAAACATGACGGAGGCGTCCACATTTGCAGGAGAAAAGGTGTTGGGTTCATTTAGCAGCGAAATCACGCTCAAAAGGATTGTTCTGTGCGTAAACAAACACATGCATAAATGTATACATCGAGTCTTTTTAGAAGTTACATATGACTGTAATTGTGGGACTTTGACTGCATTACCTAACATTTTGTGTGGGGTTCCATCGCTCTGATGGCAGTTCTCCACTCTGAGGGTCATCCACAGGAGGGTGGAGGATAGAAATACACACATCGCCATTCTGATGGATATTAACCAATGGTTAGTATACGGCCTGTATGCTTATTAAGGTAAATTAGAAAGTCGTGAAGGATTTTAGGAGTTTCTTGAAGGCACACATTTGATTTTTACCATTTTGGAATCCATTCAGCCGATCTTCGTGTCTGGCGCTACCACTTTTAGCATACCTTAGCATAATCCATTGAGTCTGATTAGACCATAAGCATAGCGCACAAAAACATCCAAAGAGTTTGGATATTTTTCCCAATTCAAAACTTGACTCTTCTGTAGTTACATTGTGTACTAAGACAGACTGAAAATTAAAAGTTGTGATTTTCTAGGCTGATGTTTTTAAGGCCCTATCTTGTGCACAGATGACGTATATTAATATTATTACTTTCAGTGCCTAGCCATATCTGCCTAGAAAATCACAACTTTTAATTTTCCGTCTGTACATGATGTAACTAAGAATCATGTTTTGAATTGGGAAAAATATCCAAACTCTTTTGATATTTTTTTGCGCAATGCTAATGGTCTAATCAGATTCATTGGATTGTGCTAAGCTATGCTAAAAGTGGTACCACCAGACCATGACATCAGCTGAAAGGATTCCAAAAAGGTAAAAATCAAATGTTTAGCTCTAGGGGAGCAGGAAAATGAGCATATTTTTTTTAAAAAGTGGAGTGTCCTCTGGCTTGTCAATCACTGCCATTACGATCCTTGTGAGAGACGTGCGCGCTCCAGTAACTAAACACAAGTAAGCCGCTGGGAATAGGAGAAAATTGTCAGAAAAACGTAATGTAAACAGAGTCGTTATTGGAGAAACATTTCAACGCTGGAGAGCAATGAAGGAACAGAGAGGTGTCAAGACAGACGTGCAGTTCGCAAAATTCTTCCCGACAGGTAACAGTGATTATTCTTTCTTTGGGGAATAATTATTGTTGTACTGATTTTCAAATATATTACTTGTTGTTCTTGTACTGTAGTTGTAAGGCAGTGACCAGTCTGCTACATGCTAGTTGAAATGGGAGTAGCGTCGACGGATCTTACGTTTTAACGTCTAATTTGTTTATTATCATCATTTCACATAATGAATCCACTGACGCGACACAGCATATGCCGGTGGTAAACGAACACTCGTGTTCAAATATTTGTGCACGAGTTTTGGAAGGTGTTCCCTATAAATGAGCTGTGACGGAGGGAGGCTGTTCTTACGCATGCGCTCATTTAAAAAACTCAGTAACCGTTTTTGGATTCTCAGTCGGCGAAAAACATCCTCTTTTGCGCCTTTAAGAAAATGTACAAATGCTAGGGCTTGGTTTTATCCATCTGAAAATTATTGGATATTAGAAAGTGGTCTCCAAATGACCACTCCAGTGTTGTAGTCAAGTCTGAGGTAAGACCAGAGATCGAGTGTTAAGTTCGAGTCCACACCCACCTTTATCTGGACTCGGTCTTGACTCAAACTCAACACTTGGGTAAAAAAGAGATAGTTTCTCTTATAGAGGTGGAGAATTTTTACATTTTAATGTTAAAGATAAAAAATTTAAACATGCAGTGATGGATAGAGTGCCACAGGGATCGCAAAAATAAGATGTGTTTTAACAAAAGTTAAAGACATTTATATGTTTTCTCCAACAAGTGAATCCTCACAGATGAAAACAAATGTTATCAAGAAAGTAAACAGACATTGATTTTAAGCTTGCACTGAGTCAATAAATAGACATCAATAAAACACAGACACACACACAAAACATTTTCACCTCATAAATGTTTGGGTGCCACATCTTGGTGAGGAATCTGAAGGTCGGAGGAGAGTATGGGTAGTCAATAGGAAATTTTATATGGGCCTGGGAAAAGACATGAAAGATTATTACAGTATATATGAACTGTTTGATAGCTAGTTAATAAGCCAATATAAATCAGCTTAGAAGACACATTAGGTTAAAAGGGAAAAGAATACACCTAAAAGAAAAACAAATAAAACATTACACAGAACTTTTAGACCGCTATACAAATAAGCCAACAGCCAAGTGTGACATTGGCCACGTTAACTGTACAAAAGGTCAGATTTCCAACGAAAGCACACGTGATGTTCTTTGGAACGCTCTCAAATCATGCTGGGATAACATGATGTATCACGTTTTTCACAAACTTGTGGAGTCCTGCCAGCCCAAATGCACACAGTCATTAAAGTAAAAGTGGAAATACCTTATACTTATACTGCTACACTGTTGACTATGTGACAGACTACATAGCTGCTGCTCAATTGTTAAGCAGTGGCACGACTGTGATGGAGTGAATGAAGATCTCAGTAAAGCAACAGCATTCATTATTCACACAGCAAGTTGCGACCTGATCTAATCTAGCCCTCAGAAATCATTTAAAATGAATGGGAACAAATCTGGAATGTTTACAGGAGTCTATGTAAAAATTAAATAAAAGGAAAAATATATGACATGTGATTTATGAGGAGCTTGGATGCAAAAGCCGCTAATCGCCACCTTCATCAAAAAACAGGTGATAAAATTAACCGAATGCTCTCAGAACATATTAGTAGTTCATCAAATATTTGAAATACGCATAATCCGGGCCTCAGGCCTTTCAGAAATACTGGTTTGTTGCCTAAATCTATTAAAAGGGACACTCCACTTTTTTTTGAAAATATACTCATTTTCCAGCTCCCCTAGAGTTTAACATTTCATTTTTAGCATAGCTTAGCATAATCCATTGAATCTGATCAGACCATTAGCATTGTGCTAAAAAATAACAAGAGTTTTTATATTTTTTATATTTAAAACGTGACTCTTCTGTAGTTACATCGTGTACTAAGACCGACAGAAAATTTAAAATCAAAAAGTTGCGATTTTCTAGGCCGATATGGCTAGGACTATACTCTCGTTCTGACGTAATAATCAAGGACTTTGCTGCTGTAACTTTTTTTATTTGCTGCCGTAACATGACTGCAGCAGGCGAAGTGATATTACGCACTGCCTGAAAATAATCCCCTGCCATTGAAAGTTACTAAGGGGACTATTTTTGGCTGCTGCGTAATATCATTGCAGCCATGTTACAGCAGCAAGTCCTTCAATCAAGTCCTTGATTATTACGCCAGAAAGATAGTATAGTTCCTAGCCATATCTGCCTGGAAAATCGCAACTTTTAATTTTCTGTCGGTCTTAGTACACGATGTAACTACAGAAGAGTCAAGTTTTAAATAGGAAAAATATCCAAACTCTTTGGTTATTGTTTAGCTCGATGCTAATGGTCTAATCAGATTCAATAGATTATGCTAAGCTTTGCTAAAAGTGCTAGCGCCAGACCCGGAGATCAGCTCAGTGGATTCCAAAACGGTAAAAATCAAATTTTTAACTCTAGGGGAGCTGGAAAAATTGTATATTTTCAAAAAAAGTGGAGTGTCCCTTTAAGAGTTTGATCAAAAAAATGCTCATTTACAAGAAAACATGTCAGAGGCACTTAGAGGGTTTGCATTTGAGCTCTTCATATGTTGTAGATTGTATTTACCGGAGGACACAAAGATCCTGCATATGTAAATAATTTGCCTGATGGGTTAAGCCCAAGCCTGCATCTACATAGATACCATTATCTTTCTCAAAACAGGCCAGACATGTACATCACTGAGTCTTTACTTTCGCTCTTTTAGCCATTTGCAAAACTAAACTGCAAAAATAAGTCATGTTTTAAGCATGCTTATCAAACACTCTCTTCGTCTTCCACGGTTTGGATGAACAGGTACTGGCCCAAACTGCTTACATATACATTTTTTTTAAAGATGATGATAGGGCTTGGGTCTTTGCATAGGGACCAAGATTCCATGCTACGCCCCTGATATTATGGCACTGGGATTTAGTAACTCCACACAATATTTTTAAAACTTACAGTCCTTTTTTTTTTTTAGCTCTCATCCTGGTATGTCATTAATATCTGTCATTGCTATAATTAGACGTCTGGAGTATAAGGAACGCAACGCCGGTGAGAGGGGGGGGTGGGATATATTTCAAAATTACATAAACACAGATCTTAATTTGATCTAACTTGTTCCTCCGCACATACCAGTCCAGTAGTGAGTATCAGAGAACATACGATATCCACACCTGTCACTATTTGGTCAGAGTAACCTCAAAAGACCTACCTTGAAGTAGCCCCCTTCATAGAGTGTGTTTGGAGGGCCAAAGATGGCCACTTCCCAGTTGTAGAGGTCCGACTCTTCCACCAGGGTGATGCGGAAACCCTCCACGGGCTCCTCCTGAAGAGACTTCAGCTCCAGCATCAAAGCCTTCTGAGAGCTTGGCGTCTGCTGGTGGGCCATGACAGTCCTGATGCTTCAGCTTCACTGTAGATTACAGGAAAATGGGTCACATTAAGCATTTGGCAGACAGTTTATCCAAATCAACTTGCAATGCATTATAAGGTATACACTTTATAATGTATGTTCCCTGGGGTCGAAACCTATGCCCTTTTAAACAGCCAATGCTTTGCTCAACCAATAAAGCTATTGGTTAAATGGGTTTTCTCGTATAACTAATAAAAATAGGGATGCACTGGTTAGATTTTTTTGCCGTTACTAATATTAACAAACAACAATCGGCCAATTATGAGATCTGTCACTTTCTGAATTTTGAACTTTTGTCATTGATATAAATCACTGTGTTGATATTTTTACAGACTAGTTTATTGCTGCACCATTAAATGTAATTTAAATTTAATATATTATTATATAATTATTATATATATCTGTTTAAATTTGGGTCCATTTTACATTCAACAAGCCGATATTATAAAATAGGCACAAAGATGCAGCTTTCATTGTGTTTGGGCAGGCATTTCCAAAGAAATTATAGAAAAATTATAGATTATGCAACAGACATTATACATTAATTGCCTTCATGCCTTTTTAAAGCCCGATGGCTTTAAAAATCGGCCGATACATGGCTGCATATGTCTATTTTTTATTAAACCTTTATGACAGAACAAGATGCATTTTGTTTGTTTTAAACAAGAGTTAATATCTATTTTATCTGTTAAAAGTTATATTTCATAATTATAAGTAAATAAAAGAAACATAGGACTGGTGCCAGAACAGTACAGATAAATACGTGATCGCTTTAATGGCAAAACTACGTAATAATGGTTTGACAAATAGCTTAACAAAAGTGTAGATTATCCTTTTTTTTTTTACCTGCGCGGCTCCCCAAGAAATGCGTTGTTTGAATGTCTTACACCTCCAGCTTCATGTAAATATTAATACGTCTATGATATTTATTTATTCCTCGGGGCCCAGATGGGACCGTTAAGCCTCTTCATTTGTAGTTCCTTCAGTCTTCTTGATATTTTATATTAGACGTAACGTTATGCAAAGTAAGTCCTTAAGCAGAAACAAAACGGATCAATCTATTTATCGCCTTTTATAAGCGGTAGAAAAATAAACCACTCTCCGTCGGTATCTGTTGCTGTAATGGAAAATGCAAGAGGGTTGGGAGGTGTCCTCGTCTACTGCCCTAACGTCTATTTAAACTACACAGCATGCAAATAAATCGCTAAGGTTGTTTTATATGAAGCAAAATGTGTTTATCAAAGCCCGTGGGTCGCTGTCATCACGCCGTTTCCTCGCGTTTTCAGTCGCGCGGCTGACCTGCTGCTTGTTTACATTTGTTCTGCCGCGAGCCTGCAACGCACCTAAAAAAATAAATAAAACGTTTGCGCACTAAATTTCACAGTCAACTTGGCTTTCTCTGCTCTAAAACCCCTATCGACAGCTTGTTAAGGAAACGGTATGGTTGTTATTCACGTGGGATTTAGAGATCGATGGGAACGCAAGACAAATATATGGACCCAATCGACAGGTGAGGATTTCTGTCTCGCTGTTTCTCAATCGCTGTATTGATGCTTCCGGTTATCACAGCGCGTGCCTGAACACGCCTGTACGTATGTGCGTCATTACGCATGATATGCAACTGTAAACCATAGTTTTTGATTGAAAATCATAATGTTATTGACAAGTGCTTAAAACACTCCAGTAGTCATTTATTACATATTGCTGAAAACCTAATTATGTCCGAATAATCAACCTAATCCAAATAACATGTAGGTTATGAAGGGAACTAACAATTTAGATTTAGACAAGTAATTGAGGAAAAGAAAGAAGAGAAAATAAAATTTTAATGAAACATGAGAAAGAATAGAGGAAACTGCAAAAAGGAAGGGAAGAATATAAAAAGAAATGTTGAACAGAAGAAAAGGAAAATAAAGACTAGAAAAGATAAGTAATGGATGGAAAGAAAGAAAAACAGAAAAGAAGTCGTGATATATGACCACCATTGCTATCTTATTTATTCACGGCACCATGTTACGTTTTTAGCGTATACACAAAACAACTATCTGTTTTATTACTCATTAACGATTAACCAACAATATAAAATAAACTGAAACGCATCAAAATATTTTTTCCAGGCTGGTGCACTCAAACCCGTGCTTAACCCATGTGCAAAGGCCGACACAGATGACAGAGCATCGAAAGCTTTTTGCTTATTGGCCACAACTGTCGTCATTCAGTTGAGCGCGTGACGTCACACAGGAACCGAAGGAGGCGGTCAGACCAAGATGGCGTTCCGCGATGAAGCAGGAAATGTAGTCGGTTTTCAGTAAATCTCCCCAAATTAGAGCGTCAACCGGAGCCTGTACGTCCGAGGATAACCCAGAGACCTATTTGGAGGCTGAAGACACAGTAGAAACTGGTAAGGACACCGGTGGGACACGCAGAGACAGTTAAAGGGGCGGTGGCAGAGGAAGTCGGGCCCTGTTAGGTGGCTTTACTAACATAAACTGAAACAAAACTGACCAGTTTGTGTTTAACTTGTCCACATGTAAGACAGTGTTTTTCCTAATATAAATGTGTAAGGTATTTAGTTTGGGGTGACAAATGTTATAATTCTTGTACTAATATGACAGATAAAACTCGAACTGAATTGGTAACAAGCCTGTCAGAATTTTTATCTGTATTCATGTTGACCAGCGAATATCAACTTGTCATGAACTCTTTCCTAAATATGTGTAAAGGTTTAGGATTTGAAAGGGTTGCTTGTCTTGTTGTACATATTAACTTGTCGTTTAAAACTCAATATAAGAGTCATGGCATCAGTTATTACGCAACACATATGTGTACTGTACATGCTTTTATTTTGTATCGCTTATTTTTTCCTGATCAGCTGATACACTTTGGAAAGCCTTTTTATAAATAGACCATTGTGCGTTGATATGACATCAAAACCGGTTTTATAAGCATGTGTGCCAGTCAGCATGTGCTACAGACTCTGTTATCAGTTTTTAAACAGGTTTTCTATGTATCTTGATAAGTTAGTCGTTCGTTATTGAAGAAGCTGATCTGTTTACATTTTCGGTTTAAGGGAAATTCAAGCAGTGCTTGTAAACTAACGTTGTTTAACTATAATGTGGTTTTTTTATTGGTTGACACTAGTTTTGCTATTGTTTTATGTGATTATTCTTAAATAATTTGTACTTATGAATATACAGTTTAGACCTTTATTACACTTTCATCACATTATCATCAGCTTAATATTTTATGAATAGTTGTGTTTTAATCTAAAAACCGTTTATAAAAACAACAGATTTTGTATAAACTTTTGTGTGATTTTTCTTGTTTGTCTTTCTTTAGTTACTCTAAATGGCTGCGAGGAAGTCTGGGTCAGATTTCCACAACAACGGTAATTCAGTCAATCATTTATCATGATTTTGTTGTTATTGTTATAATAAATAACATCACAAATGCAGAATAAATTAAAGCTTCTTAAATGTTTCATGTTGGTTTCATGTCCCTTTATGTTTTAAGGACCCGTCAGTTATCTTGATGAAGTTCCCTTCAAACTCAATGAGAAATTCCGCTGTCCTTCGAAAGTGGGTTTTCCCATTGACTTTTCCGTACCCGACTGTAATTCCGTACTTTCAGCACTGCAAGTAAGTGTAATTTCTGACTTGAACCTACCTGTGTATATTTTTGGTAAAAAGTAAACAATGCTTAACTCAATGCTATTTTACTCTTCAGTATGACTTCAGTCTAGAGAGGCGGAGCGTTCAGTGGGGGGAGGAGCTTGCCAAAGCAAGAGCTGCCGAGGCTCGTGCAGCGGAGTCGGCGCGGGCGGAGTCTGAAAACGCTCCTAACGATGCAGATGTCGGATTGGTTGGAGGAAAGAAAGCACGCCCCTCCGAGGAGCAGGACCTTGTTCCACCAGCAGTGAACCCGGTTTTGGCTGGTTTCTGGCACAGTGCAATGCTTACACCTCTCCCAGCGCCTTCTTTCGGACCACAGCGGCCAGCGCCTAGCAACCCGGCTCCGCAATGTCTAAACTTGGCTGACTTTGAACGAGAAGAGGATCCGTTTGACAAACTTGAGCTTAAAACCCTGGACGACAAAGAGGAATTGCGGAATATCCTCCAGAGCCAACCACAGTCATCCGTGTCACCCCCCCAGGTTCCTCAACCGGAACCTCATCCTCCGTCTCCAAGTAGTACACCTCCTCCCCAGGCAAAAGCAGGAATCTTCCATAAACCTAATGGACTGGTTGGACTTCTGGATCTTGACCAGGGTAGGGTTCTGGCAAACTCCATGGAACAGATCGATACAGACCGCCCATGTAACATTCGCTCACTGACTTTCCCAAAGCTAGCAGACTCCCTCTCAGAACCGTCTGTCGGCATTTATACGACAACTCCATCACGCACCCTGTCCAATGGCACACCTCCTTCTTTTCAAAAGGCTCCACCCCATACCAACACAACGGTCCCACAAGAGCAATCTGGACAGGCCCAAATTGGGACACAGAAACAGGTATTGTAACATGGACAGAAACTGTCAGAATGAGTTGTTGGTGTATTAAACTGATTTTCTCTGTAACTTCTTAACAGACAAACTCCGTCACAGCACCCAACCATCCGGTAACTGCACCTGCTATCCTTCACGGTCTCTCTCCAAGCGAACGGCAATGCGTGGAGACTATTGTGGGCATGGGATATTCCTACGAGGGTGTCCTAAAAGCCATGCAAAAACAAGGACAGAATGTCGATCAGGTCACTTTTTAGTGTTAATATATTTATAGTGTCTTTTTAACTCTCTCAGTGCAATTCTTAGTGTTGTATTTCTCTTTTTCTAGGTGTTGGAATATCTGTTTACTTACAGTCGACTGTGTGACAGAGGCTTTGATGCTACTGCTGTGGAGGAATGTCTGGAAATGTACCAGGGTTCAGAGGAAAAGGTTGGCATTATAACAACCTCAAAAAGCACACAAGGACTGATTTACATGCAGATAGCCACAAAACACCTTGTTTGAATAAACATTTGTTTTTATTTGTACATCATATATATGTGTGTACTACGGACCCCTAAGGGGACATGGAGCAAAAATTAAATAAAGTTTAGTTTCACTAAACTATCGTGTTAAGTTTCGCGTGCGCCCGTGAAACTATCGCGTGCGCACGTGAAACTTTTAGCAATAGTTTCGCGAAACTAAACTTCATTTAATTTTTGCTTCATGTCACCTTAGGGGCTCCGTAGTACACACACATATATGATGTAAACAAAAACGTATGCAGCCCTAGTAAAAGCATGAGTGATTGTCATGTAAAAGTATGATAGATTCACGTGCACACACGATAGTTTCACGTGCGCACGCGAAACTAAACTTTAGATTTTTTTACTCCAATGTCACTTTAGGGGCTCGGTAGTGTATTGTGTTTAATAATTATGTATATATAAATACACGCACATGCATGTATAATTTTAAGAATAAAAAAAAAATGTGATGTTTAATATTATTTATATATAAATTTGTATATTTATAAATGTATATACACATATAAATATTTCTTAAATATATACTGTACATGCATGTGTGTATTTATATATACATAATTATTATATACAATACACACACACATATATATTATGTAAACAAAAACTTTTATTTCGGCAAAAAATTAGCCCTAAAAACTAATTTCCTAATATGTAACTAATTTACATAAAGTTTAAAAGACAATTTTTTGTAAGAGTAGAGTTTTAAGTATCACAGGCCGTGGTGTTTGAAAACTCTGTAAGCAGCGGGCTCACAGATTTAAACGTAACATACACATTTAAAAATAAAATGTCAGTTTTCTATTTACTGTTTTTACATTGTGTATAACAAGAACCAACATAAACTTAAAAAAAAAAATTTTTTTGAGAGTTTTTTGTTTCAAGATCACAGATCGTGGTGTTTAAAAAAATTGTGGTGTGAGTTTGCACACATAAACACAACTTAAACATATAAACAGAAAGTTGCTGTTTACGCTAAACACGTTGTCCAGCCAGATGCAATTTTTTTAGCCCTAACCCACGCTTGTTATGATTGACAGGAGGCCATTTAGTTGCTTCAAATTTCTTTAAATTTACGTAGCTGTGGTCATTCCACACATCACAAAGTATTTTCACTTTCATTGTAGCGCATGTTTAGTTAGGACGCAATTTAGGTCTCATGATATTACGATTTTGTAATATAAATCACACACAAACAAAATAATATTATGAGCTGTATTATTATGGCGGCTACATATTATTATTATTATTATTATTATTATTATTATTATTATTATTATTATTATTATTATTTATAAGCAAATCTTTTTTGTCTCATTTTAAATGTTGTTCATTTGACCCTCTCGTCCATTAGGCTCTTGAGTTTCTTCAGCTGATGTCTCGCTTTGGCGAAATGGGTTTTGAGCGGGACACTATTAAAGAGGTACTGCTTGTGCACAATAACGACCAGGACAAAGCCCTGGAGGATCTGATGGCCCGCGCAACAGCGAGCTGAGCCTGAAGAGTGTCCACTCCAAGAGCCACCCCTCCCCTGTCCCTCAGTGAGAGAGAGAGAAAAAAAGGGGCAAGCGAGGAGTCCTGGATGTGGAAGGATGTGATTCTCGTATCTCTAAGACAGGATAACTGATTTTGTACCCTAATAAAGATATACCTCGTGGGGTAGGGATTGACGACCCATCCAACGGTCCGTTCTTTCCCCCTCAGCTGTATGTCTGTTAAGTGATCTTAGAATGGTGGTGGTGGGAGGAGCCTGAACCCTCCTCAGAGAATCTGCATTGGCTAGTTTCTCTATTACCGTGGTGACTGCCTGGAGAGATGGGACTGAATATGACAGAATGTGGACGCTTAAAGCTATTATGCTGCCATCTCTCGCTGCTGAATGCAGGCTTTCGATACTGAAACCTGACCGCACAGTCACAAACACAACCCATGGCAGAACAGAGAACTCACAGAAGTGTCCTCTCACTGTTTGTTGTTCATACATTGTTTTTATGTTTGACAGACAGAAACACTTTATCTTTCTGTATTTTGTTCTTTTAAGAGATGTTGTTTCTTTGCCGTATGATTAGGAACTGCATTAACAAAACTTATCACCAAGTTCAGAGGACACTGCAGTAAACTTTTGCCCAGTTGGCTTTTGCACTGGAATGAACAGATTTGGCCGGAGTAATTGACAGGTTTAATGGGAAATACAATATTACCATTATGTTTTTGAAAACAATTGACATGCAAGTGCTGCACAGGTACACTGATTTATAGAAACATATTTAAAGATACACTGTTGCTTTCCATCAATAATAAAGAAATAGTGAACAGTAATGAGATTAACACATTGATATGAGACTTAACCCTGCAATTTATTTCGAAAGCTGCATAGCTGCATGTATGTAACGGATAGTTGTGCAATTTAATGGTTTAAAGGCAAGACTGTGAATCTTTTGGGTGATTAGAAACTGTTGAATTAACTGTTTTATAACTGGGATCACCACAGGAAACTTTTTGGAACTCTGCAGCTTTTCGGCTGAATCAAACATAGGTCCTATTTCTAATCTCATGCTGTTATGATGCTGCTGGTTTCCATCTACATAACAATGGGTGAATCTCATTCTAAGAATTTCTGGGTGATATTTTACCTCAAAACCAAATACAGAAACATTAAATATTTTGCACAAAGAAAATAATTTTATTTATTACAGCATTTCAGTATTGAGAATCTGGTGATGCAAGATGTGCTTAAAGAAAGTGTGCCATAAGATGTGTCACATACACATATAGGCTTTAGATTTAGTAAAATATATATTTTTTAATTTTTGGGGGTGAAATATGACCCAGACATGTTCTTGTGAAGCTTTGTGAGATTCATTCAAATGGTTATGTGGATGTGATTTTTACGGTGGTAAAAATTGGCCAGTTCCTTTTTCACAAATCCACATCATTTTCTTTTAAAGCCAGAGACTTTCATTTGAAACATTATATAACACTTTCCTGTCTTTAATAGTTACCTGGTATAGGATGGAATTAATAACTCAAAATTCAAACACTCAAAACTGCAATTAATAAAACTAAACCTGTCTTGGGAAACAAAAGTGTCTTACTGTTAGTATAAGTTCAAATTGTTTTAAGCATTTATTTCTGAGATGGGGTAAATATAAGAAGCACATATATACAGCTCTGATGTGCTTCAATAAAAGTTATTTGTTTGGGTGCAGATATAGAATATCGGGTAGCTCAAGTGGCCCATTTTCAATATTTAGCACCAAATGTGCAATCTATGTTTTTTCACTTTCACCATTGTAGGTACAGAAACAGCTGCTTTAAGCTAATATCCCATGTGCACTTTTCATCAGTGTTGCCTCACTGTAATATTTTGTTTAAATGTATGTGGACACCCCATTATTTGTGGTGAATCTCAAGAAATGTCTGGGACACCCCATCACCTCTAAAATCAAACTGAAAATAAATGCATATGTATATAAGAAAAGGATGCCTGATTTTTGCGTCCATTTAAAGATGCAGTTAGGCACATTTCAAGTTATCATTTATTGAATGCAGATATATATACATATATAAGACTGTCCATGAAGTCTGTTAAAATTGTATAATAATATTTTATAATAAATAAATACTTTATAGATTTCCTTTTTTTTTTTTTGCAGTACTTTTTGCAATTTAGAGGCAAAGTCCACATAGGTCCTAAAAACTGGCTTGTAATGTAATTATATAAAGTTTTGACTAAAGGTTAAATCTTTCCCACACAATTCTGACAGGTTTCATGAGATTCACCCATCCCCTACAGAAATGATTTTCCAGAAGAGGTAAACGTGGTGTACAGGGTGCTCATTTACTTTTCACATACTATAGGTGAATAGACTTGATAAACAGAATACAGCAAACACAAACTGCAGGTTGTATCACAAAGATCATTCTGGCCTTTCACGAGGAGCGAGTCAGCATTCAAATGCAGATCTATTGTTTAAATTGTAAATGGGGAAATGTCCTGACGTTAAGCTAGAGAACCTGACGGACAGGTAAAGCAGATCTGATGTCTTTTGCTAGATCTGTTGCTAAAAGTGTTTTAAATGTTAAGTCTTCTTTGAAATCTCTTCTTTTTAAAAAGTATGGTTGTCCCAAATTATTGAGTAATGTATGAAGGTATTCACTCAACAGATATTGGGTGACAATTGTAGCTCCTGAAGCTTGTTTGTTGCATAGGTTAGGAGTGTGATGGTCATGGGTTTGATCCCAGGAATCGCACATACTGTTAACAAAAGAACAGATTGATGCAGTGTAAGCTGCTTAAAAATAAGTCTGGAGAATGCATAAATGTGGAAAAAACAGGAAATGTGGTGCAATAAAGTTCAATTCAAGTATACATTTCATTTAAACCTATTTAATAAACATATTATGTTTGCACATCAGCACACGTGAACATTTTCATAATACAGATTTTAAACAGCGTTTATTCATGATAGTGTTCCTGTAGCTCAGAGCATTGCATTAGCATTAAAGGTTGTGTGTTTGATTCCCAGGGAAAACATAGCCTACTAATAAAAGTAAACATTAAATGCATCTTGAAGTCTCTTTCGATAAAAGTGTCTGCCAAATGCATAAATGTAATCAAGAAGAGTCAATTATAAATCAATCTATGCATATATGCCCCATATATCAACAGTATGAGTGTGTTTCTGCAACTATGGGACTGTGGATTTTAGACTCCCTTAAAACTTACTTCAGATTCATCACTATAATTTTTCTCTTGGTTTACATTTCACATCAAGCTTGCAATACTGACACTTTTGTTTCCTTGGTAAACAAGTACTTTACCATTTGGTTAAAATTAGAGCTGTCAAATAATTAATCGTGATTAATCGCATACAAAATAAAAGTTTGCATTTGTGTGTGTACTGTGTGTAATAATTATTTATATATAAATACACACATACAATTATGTATAAATGTTTTACTAAATAAAATTTTTATTTATATATAATTATTTTTAATTTAGATTATAAAATATATTAATACATATGTATACACTTGTAATTGTTTCTTAAATATATACATGAATGTATGTGCATTTATATATACATAATAATTACACACAGTAGACACACATATACACACACATCACGATTAATCGTTTGAAAGCCCTAGTTAAAATAAATCTGGTATATTTAAATAGGTATTTTTATATTTTAAGATTGAAAGACTAGATCTGCTAAAACGTCTTCAAGACAGTTGTAGACTGAAGGTGAAAGTATAAAAATTATATATAAAAATTAAAATGTTGAAAACTAAATCTAAAAATATTTTAAACAAAAAACAATGGGAAAAATATATAAATATTTTTACATTTTAAGATTGAAAGACTAGACCTGCTAAAATGTCTTCAAGACAGTTTTACAGTAAAGATGAAAGTATGAAAATTATATATAAAGCATAAAATGTTGAATATTACATATAAATATATTTTTACATTTTAGGATTGAAAAAGACTAACGTTAGATCTGCTAAAACGTCTTCAAGACAAAATGAAAGTATAAAAATTATATATAAAACATAAAAAATGCTGAAAATTACATTTAACATTTTTTTAAACAAAAAACAATAGAATACAAATATTTGTACATTTTAAGATGGAATAAGACTAGATCTGCTAGTTAATAAACGTATAAAATATATATGACAAAAGTAAAAATGGTTGAAAATAATATCTAAAAAATAACAAAACAAAAAAATCCAGAAATTAAAACAACACATCTGAAGAAACAAAACTTGTTTACAGGCAGTAAACAATTTTCTACGAATAAAAACGACCCAACGAAACTGCGGAAGAAACATCTGTCTGTAGAACGGCAGACAGTCGAGCACGCGCACGCCGGTGCTGCTCACGCGCACGCTTGACCTTGTTTTTGTTGATATTTGACTTGAGTGCGACTGCGCGCGGCGTTGTACGTTGTAGGATGACGCGTTTTGTCAAAAGAAACGACGGATCGGGAGAGAGACAGATAGGTGAAAAGTGAGCTCGATGTAGGGGAGGGGCACCCGTACCCTTGTATCTCCTCCACATAGACGAAAAGCAAACAAACCTGCCCTAAAAACGACCCGAAGCAGGACCGCGGTGATCGGGCACCGAATCGGACGATTGTTCGGTTCAGTTTGGTCCGATCCTACTCTACTCGACTGGATGCGATTAGTCGCGCCGTTTCAAGCAGTCCAGAGGCCGCCAAAATAACCCAATCGCCATTATATGATCCAGTTTCCAGCGTCGTTGCTGCCCTCCATGTGGGTGAGGGACCTGTGCGTGTCGGGCTATGGCGAGAAAAACAGTTAGCAGGAAAAGGAAGGCAGGGGAGATCAAGGAACAACAGGTAAGAACAAACCGTCTAGTACATGGCACATGCACCACACTACCGGTGTTATCCTCTGTTCTTAAATCAAAATAAACCCACATGTAAACGAAGATTGAAATGTGACAGTTTAGAGACGTATGTTAGCAAACATGCATCAATGTGTTGGCTAAATGCTAATGCTGGGTTTGTTTACTCAGTTGTTGGACTGGTTTAAGTGATGTGTAAACGTTTATGAGTTATCTTGGACACCGAGGTTATGTGTTTTGTCTGAGTAACGTTAGGTCTTAATCCAGAGCTAGATTACCCCAGCAAGAACCAGACTGTATAAGCTGGTTAGTCGTTCAGTATTAGTTGTCATTCTTCATTATTTCATAATTGCAAATATTAATACCCCAGAAATCTTGTGGATCTTATTTGTTAAACACAATAAAATAGGGTTTTAGATGGGCAAGGTTGGTTTAGAAACTGAAATAGACTAGTACTCCATTTCTGATAGCTCTGATCAACTCTTCCTTGTCAAGCTCATCCTCAACAAGAATTAGGGCTGCACGATTTGGGTAATTTTTCCCATTGCGGTTATTCGTGGTAATATTGCGATGGGCGGTTGCGATTATAATAAATGGTATCATGAGTCAACTTGATGGGTTTTAAGGAAAATACACACACAGTTTAGTGATAATGCTAAAATGTGTATTTGTAAAACTAGTGTCAGTAATCTTAAATCCAAAATACCGCCATACAACAGACCTAGAGTTTTTTTTAGCTACCAGATCACTGTCAACCTCCTCTGCATCCATCTTTGCTCTGGTATTTCTACGCTGCGCACACACAAGTGACGACGCACACCACACACGTGCATGCCACACATGCACTGCCTTTTTTGTTAGTTTTTCTTTCTTTTTTAAACAGCAAGGAAAATCTTCAAACTGTTATCAGAAAGTTTGTGTTAACAAGTTCACACATTTATTTATTTAATATAATTGCAACATTTTGCTGTCATATAATTGCACAGGCTGACATTGCGATTGCGATTGCGATGCAATTAATTGTGCAGCACTAACAAGAATCCATATCAACTCTTTAGGTGCATGTTGGCTAGCAAGTAGCAACAGTATATTGCTCTCTCATGGGACGTCCTATGCATTCAGTGTCTCTCTTGAGTTCAGTGTTTCTCAACCAGGGGTCCAGGGTTCACAAGGGGGGCCCCTTAACAAACTTTCAATATATAAAATAACTTATCAAAGTAAAGGAAGTAAATGATCATTACAGATTGTCAATCTTAAATATGTTATTTTATGGTTGCATAGCATACTTATGTAAAGTTTGGAGTGGACCTTGCTTGTGTATTAAGATCCTGTTTTGACCTACTTGGCCATTCGGATCTGGGTCAGGCAGATATGGCTGATGTCCACTGCCCTGAGGGAAATTGGATAAGCTTTACCGGAGTAGATATGCATAGTGTTTATGGATAAATAAGGAAGTGTATTACTCATATCACACTCAAATATTTATGTAATTTCAACAATAATTATTTTTTTGGGCTATGATTATGATGTATTGGTTTGAAGAAGAATTATGTCAGTGCAGTTTAAAAGGTTAAAATAAAAGAGTCTTTCTCACATACATACACATACATAAAAGATTGCTGGGTCTATGGGAGCTGATGCACTTGACTTCAGGCCATTGTTTTTACTTGAAACTGTCATGGACATATTAAATTTGTTGATGCTTGATTGGAGCACAGATTTGCTTTGTTTTTCACCTGGCGTCAGTGTCGGATGCCGTCACTTTTGTTGTCCGGGGGTTAGTGTTTTGTTGCAATTTTATTGTATAGAGGTTGGGTTTTTCTTCTTCCAGCAGGTGTATTTCTGTAACTGTAAGCTGTTTTAAAAAGAAGCAAAAATGCAGACACAGTGCTGGATTGCATAAAGAGCCACCTGGTGAAAGCCAGAGGTCCTTTGAGATCTATTTTTAGTTTTATATGTGAAAAAGTTACATAATCAGCATGTGAAACAGATGTTATACAATTCTTCAAGACCATTTTTATGAATTAAAAGGGAATATAGGAACAACTTTGGAGTAATAATAATTTGTCAGCCTGTTTTCACGGGGTAATGATGATGGTGTTTTAGTAAGATGAATTCGCATACCTAGTATAATGGGTAATAAAGCTCTGATTGGATGGCTATTATCATCTGTTCCTAAAGGAATAGTTCACCAAAAAATGACAGTTGTCATCATTTACACCATCAAATTGTTTCATACCTGTATACAATTCTTTGTTGTACTGAATGCAAATGAAGATATTTTGAAAAATGTTAATAACCAAACAGATCTGGGCCACCATTCACTTTTTTCCTGCTATTTAAGTCAATGGTGCCCCAGATCTGCTTGGTTCCAACCATTCTTTAAAATATTTTTCTTTGTATTCAGCTGAACAAAGAAATGTATACATGTTCGGGACAACTTGAGAGTAAGTGAATGATGAACTTTTATTTAGTTGGCGAGCTATCTCGCAAGTATTGTAGCAAACAGTATTTTTTTTCCCTTTTGGATTGGTAGGGACAGTACTATAGATTTTATAAATTATTCTGATTTGTATATAATTAATGTATATAAATTTTTTTTGATATGATGTATGTATTATATCATGCATAACTTAGAAACATGCATATATGATCAATGAATGTAAGATGCACAAATAGGGGAATGGTCTGACATTTATACACTGACCCCAGGCCAGTAGGCCATCCTTAATGTTAAACCCTAAATAAATGCTAAGAAACACTGTACATAGGGCTGTCACAATGATTAAATAATTGTCTCATCACGATTGTTTGACCTTATCGTGATGATTTGAGATCACCGCAATGATTGCACAACTCTTTAAAAAACACAAGGGGGAGCTGCAGCCCCATGTATAAACAAACAGTATCAGATTAATTTTTAATGTGTTATGTGTATTAATATTTTCTGCCAGGTTAAGGTTGCAAAAATATTTAATTTAAATAATCACAACAATGTGTGAAAATTATTTTATAAACAAAGAAAAAAATGCATGAGAATTAAATGTTAAAGCAATAAAATAGTCATTTAATCTTCATTATCGGCAAGCCACAAAACAGGCAATTAATTGTCATAATCGTCACAATTTATTAGACAATTAACCTTCAGCCAAATTTTATAATCGTGACAGCCCAAACTGTGCATAGGTTTTTTGCATGTATAAAATAATTCTTACAGAGATGGTAGGGATTAATTGTTAAAGATCTGAACTGATAACCAAACAATTGTAGATTTAATTTGTAAAATTGTAATAAAAATTGTGTTCAAAATGATTATTGACTGCTGACTATATTAACTTGGTACTTTTGATTGTTTTTCTTTTCCAGCAGTTTGACTGGTGTCAGTCTGGGTTTAAGCGTGCCCGCGTGTGCAGCTCGGCGCTTCATGCGCATCACTGGTGGCAGAACGGGCGTTCGGTGGTTTGTTCTGTAAGAGGGAGGGAGTTTCGCCCACAGCTGCAGCACGAGTGGAGCTTCCAGAGGAGTCTCCGCGGGTTTGCTGCCGGTCGCATCCCTGGGATCCTCAAAGAGAGAGAATTCTCCCTCGGACGCCTCAACAAAGTGTTTGCTTCCCAATGGCTCAACCACAGGCAGGTGGTGTGTGGGACCAAATGCAACACGGTAAGATGGTTTTTCACTCTTTTACACTTCTGCATTTGGCAGGTGCTCAATTACTCACAGTGCTGGGGATTGAACCCATGATTTTGGGGTTCCTAGCACAGTTTTCTTCTATTTTCACTACAGAATGCTCTGGAATATTATGTGTATTAGAGAATGCCCTGGTATAATAAAGTCACAATGAAACGGAAGTAGTGATTGTCTTATTTTCCCTGTCACGACGTAAATCCGGCTTCTAAAATGAATAAAAGGTAGGGTTGGACTTGAATTCGTCCACCGAGAATTGATTGGATCATTGAAAGTTGGGTCATGTTGCT
This sequence comes from Paramisgurnus dabryanus, assembly GCF_030506205.2. Classification (NCBI taxonomy): domain Eukaryota; kingdom Metazoa; phylum Chordata; class Actinopteri; order Cypriniformes; family Cobitidae; genus Paramisgurnus; species Paramisgurnus dabryanus. Next base: position 8,481,592 of record NC_133354.1, read on the forward strand.
ATTTGCTAATTGCTGCGGTCATTTTTCTGGGCCCCACCCTTCCCCTATATCGGGGTTCCCCAAATCTTACCCTGGAGGGCTGGAGCACTGCTGAGTTTAGCTCCAACCCTGATCAAACACACCTGAGCAAGCTTATCTCAAGGTCTTCATGATTGCTAGAAAATCAAAGTGGATGAGTTTGATTAGGGTTGGACCTCAGTGCCCTCCAGGGTAAGATATGGAGGAAAACTGCCCTATACCCCGTAAACAGAAGTAAATAAATTTTGTTGAGGGGGGAGGAGATTTGTGTTTTTGATTAAAGATTATGAGGGCACATGAACAAAAAAAAACATTGTAAAAATAACAACAAAAAAAAGTTTTAAATTTTACATTTCAAGTTTTTTAAATTGTTTTTATATGTTATTTAATTCATGTTTTTAAACATGTTATTCGTTTTGCTGATTTTCTTGTGGTTAGTGGAGTTTCAGTATAAAATATAAAAAATATTAACTATTTAATTCCCAAGAATTACTTCTCCTTTCTTTAAGAATAAGCCATATTAAAAGCTCAGAGGAACAGGATGCTCTGTGTCAAAATGTGTCATTGCAGATCCTCAATCATTTTTAAAGGTGGTAATTTTAAATTCAGGCTTTTAACTCAAAATACAACAGAAGGTATGAATATATAAAGATTTTAAGCACATGTCACCGTGACATAATATTGCAGGTTAAAGGGATAGTTCACCTAAAAAAAATTCTGTAATAATTCACTTACCTTTAAGTTGTTCCAAACCTGTATAAATTACTTGGTTTTGCTTAACAAAGAAGAAGATATTTTGAAAAATGTTTGTTACCATGCAGATCTGGGGCACCATTGACTTACATAGTATTAATCTTTCCAACTGTGGAAGTCAATGGTGCCCCAGGTCTGTTTGGTTACACACATTTTTCAAAAGGTCTTTTTTCGTGTTCAGCAGAATTATTTTTTTACACATCTGAGACAACTTTAAAGTGAGCAAATAATGACAGAATTTTTTATTTTTAGGTGAACTACCCCTTTACAAGTTAAGCTTTGTTAACAATGGCTTGGTCTGAATGTGCATTGTTGCTGTCCTACCTCTTTTTCTATCTAGTTTTCTGCTTGTGTAGACAAATTATTTTGTCAGCCTCTTGTTTTTACCATAGACTGTAAAATTAAAGGATGGACGTAGTGTCCGTGACGTCACCCATAGGTTTCTAAAAATCGTTTTTGAAGCTTAAAGTAGGCGGTGCCTGCCGTCGCCATCTTGCCCGTGCATCCCTCGCGGATATCCAAAAATGGGTAAAGAGGCAGAACGTTGTTTAAACAGAGGTGGCTGGTTGCTGACACCACGCCCCCCTAGCTCGACTCTAGTGACAGCAGTGGCTGTTCAACCGTCACTCAAACGTCCACCCCCTTAATTATGCAGAACTTTAAAGCTTAATATCATTTAAACGGATGAGTCACAAAAAAATTCACCTCCTCACAGTTGTCATGAAGGGAAAACTTAGCTGTACAGACCAAAAACAATTTTTGTACCAGGCTGTAAACATATTATTTTCTACTGTAAAGTTGTCCATTTTAACATGGAGGTTTGTGGGAATCGACTCCCTTTTGGAGCCAGCCTCTAGCGGCCAGTCGATGAATTGCAGTTTAAATCACTGCCGTATTGTCTTCATTAGAGAGATCGTAAGGGTGCCCCTCGGTTTTTACTGGTATATATTAGTAATATAAGATTATAACTTTGATTGACCTGTTGGTGCATTTGTTTGTCAAGTTTCTACAAGGGGAATCTGTGCTTATTTTCTTTTTCTTTCTGCTGACTCAGTTGTTTGTAGTGGACGTCCTTTCAGGACAGATCACCAGGATCCCCATGCTGAAGGACAGAGAGGGCAGAGGAGATGTCTCGCATGGTTTGGGAGGATTGAGAGGGCATTTCCATTTCCAAAGTCCAGGACCAATGGGCAGTCTGGATGCCCAGCAGGGATGCGGCATCCACGCTATAGAGCTTAACCCCTCTCATACGTTGCTGGCCACCGGCGGTGACAACCCCAACAGTCTGGCAGTGTACCAGCTTCCCACACTTGACCCTGTCTGCGTTGGGGATGTGAGTCTGATCTCTCTTACTTTCTAGTTGCACAATTAGTCGAAATGTCAAGAACTTTATTGCCTTCAGTCACTTTTGCTCCAGAGATAATAAAAAGCTAAAGTGCCCTTTTGACTAACTGTGATTGGTTTCAATGTAATTGTAAGTGATTTTTTTTATAAGCATAATTGAAATGGTGTTGGATAAAGGATCTGTTTTATGAGACTCAGAATTGTGAATTTGTTTCAGGATGGGCACAATGACTGGATATTCTCCATTGCATGGATCAGCGATACCATGGCTGTCTCAGGTAAGAAACCAGTTGGTCCAGTTTTATTCAAACATCTTGCACATAAATAAATAATGGAAAATGAATTCTTGGTTGCCTGTAATAAAAAAAAAAATTCTATATAATTTGAGAAGTAAGTGTAGAGGTGTGCTGGGCAAAAAGTAATGTGTGTTTAGTTGTAACACGGACTGTTTACATTATTGCACAAGGTTGAGCGTTTTGTATTTCCGGTATTTTTTTCACGCTGCCCAAAAGATGATCTTCCGCAAATGATTGGAAATGTATAATGTTTTTCCAGAGAGTAAATTTATTCACCATATTTTTTTTCGGTTTCTAAGTTGGGTGTGTAAGATACCAAATCCAATGCTATGTCATATTAATCAGTGTCTTGAAATATGTCTGCAGCTCTTAGCAACTTTTTGGTGGGCTTGAGAAAATTTTTACCCAGCGGGGTTAATTGTAACGCTGTGTTACAACTAACCCCTCAGCACTTACGATATGAAAATGTTAACGTAATTCTTGCCGTTGTTTTAAATAGGCTACACACGAATGATTGCTGGCTTCCAAAAAAATAAATGTGCCTGTCTTATTAAAATCGTGTGTCAAATTAATTTTTGTTCATATCTTTAATATTGATCGAATAAGGTCACGTCAAAGATTGAAATTATAATGAAATGAATGGCTAAAATCAGACTTTGATGCTCATTATCTCAGAATTTGATTTTAAACTGTAGTATGGTTATTACAGACTGGGTCACATATAAAAATTTTTTGTCATAATTGTGCTGCTTTTTCTCACATATTTAGACATTTGTATCCATTTATAATTGAACTATTATTAGAAAAGGGCTGGATGAATGAATACAGTGTGGATACCTGTCTATTATAGACAGATATATAAACAATATCCATTTCAAGTATATAGACAAAATATTATTGGAATATTTGCCTTCAAACTTAATTTTTAGCAAGTGTTACAACTACCCCCCTGCCTGTTACAATTAACCCCACCTATGGGGTAAGTTGTAACGTTTGCACTTCTGTCACATTTGGTGTAATTGTCCAAGAATGTTAAGTACTAGAAACAAACTTCAAATGTTCATTTGTAGCAGAGAGGTGTGTGTTGCTTGTGTAAAAATATAATTAATCAAACTCAAAATATTTTTTGAATAATTAAGCCAAAACCAAAAAGCGTTAGGTTGTGCCCCGCTCTCCCCTACATTATGGTTGTTAATGTTGTATTAAATTTAAATTAGCTGTTGTCATTCTATTTTTCTGAACAGGGCTATTTTCATTTTTTTTTTTTACAGTGCTGTCCATTAAAATCATAATTTTATGAACAAGGACTTTTGTGAAATCTTAAGTGGAAATTGAACAGTTTTATAAAAGTGTTATTTTTTATAATTCACTATTGCAGGATCTCGAGACGGTTCCATGGGTCTGTGGGAGATATCAGAGGAGGTGCTGAATCAGGCGGAGAAGCATCAAAACGTGGAAGGTGTTCCTTGTTACTCCCACATCTCTCACAGTGCCCTTAAAGACATCCCCAAGGAGTATACCCACCCCTATAACTGCAAAGTGCGTGCACTGGCCTTCAACAACAGCCATAAGGTCAGCCTCTGTCCTTGACTCATGCTACTCTTATTGATTTATTTCCAAAACCTAATGAAATGCACCTAGGCATAGATGAATAATTAGAGTTCTGTACAAACATAAGGTCTATTTACATACACACAGAGCTACTGAAGTGCTCTGTGAAACAGCCAATCAGACATTATTATTCATGACCCTTTCAAATAAGGTAATGATAGACCATTTCATTCTAAAGGCAAATCATAGGGTCATAAATGGAGATTTAAAACTATCTGTAAATAATTTTCATAAACTTAATAAAGCCACACACCTTCTATGTAGAGAACAATTTAACATATTATTTCGATGCATTCTTTGGCACCTTTAAGTCTTGATAGGCAACCTTCAGATGTCAACCAACATCAGACAGCCTCATTATACTGCCTTAATTTTGCTATTTGCTAAGGCATGAATACATGTATCCTTTGTGCGCAAGACAATCCCAGAATGCATTGCAAAAGTGAAGATGTAAATCCAATATGGTCTGATATGAAAGAAATTTTGAATGTAAATATTTTGTATTGAAATGTATTGACAAACAGTTCAGTGTTATAAAAATAGAGCATTTTACCCAATATTGATGTATGCTATGTGTTTTAATGCCAAACTTGGTTACTTATGGGGTTTAGTTACATTACTGCTTAAGATGTAGCAAGACATGTCTTTTATTTTTAGAAATTAAAATATTGACTTCAAAGCATCATATTTTATTATACTGCATGCTAATATAATTTTATTGTTATTATCCTCTTCCACATCAGGAGCTTGGTGCAGTTTCTTTAGATGGGTATTTTCATCTCTGGAAGGCACACGACAACCTTTCTAAGGTACGGTGATCGCAACCAGCATTGCTGTAGTGCTGAATGTTTAAGTAAGGGATAATTGATGACGGGCCTTTGAATTGTTCAAAAATAATACACACCAAAAGTGGTACTGTAGTGTTTAAACCACTGGTCAAAACATTCCAAACCATAATAAATTGTTTAGGTGTTTTATTTTAAGATATTTGACAGAAAATTATTTTTTCTTTAGTAATTTGTTCTAGTTTTGTAATATCAATAATAAAACAAAAACAAAACTGAACAAGCAGGCAATCGGTGTTATTTACAACTTATTTTTTTGTCTCTTTTTAAATACTTAATTCTTTTAAAATGATTTCTTCCACACACATATTTATGCTTTACGTGTTAAAGTTAAATAAATCTGTTATATCGGTAAGGTTGCAACAACTAATCGATAACATCGTTAATGCCATTTGTTGTCACCGAATTTCACTATCGATTAGTTGGTATGTGACGTCACATGCTCCTACACCACCCGTCAAAAAGTGCACACGCATCCACTTCATAAAGCCAGAGATGTGCGCTGAAACTAAGTCACGTTTTCTTCATACAGCGCAAGCTGCACGTTTACCAGGCCCTTATTCTCACTGAACGAACAGCTTGATTAAAAGCAAGGCAGCGTTGCCAGGTCCTCTGCCTTTCGGCCATTTGCGCTGACTGACGTATTCCTGTGGGCGGAGTTTAGTCAAACACCTTTACTTTGACATCATTCAACTGGGAAATAGAGGGCTGTATTCCAAACCCGCCATTCGCTCTAGGCTTTGAAATGGGAATTCTGTTAAAGAAAATATATTGCCTGGCAGTGAACTTTAGGCTTTATCATTTTGCAGGTACTATTTGTGCTTTAACAGCAACATTACACACTAACTAAAGTTAGAAAAATGGAATCAGGAAGAATGTGACCTTTAACTCTTTCACCGCCAGCGTTTTTAAAAAAAGTTGCCAGCCAGCACCAGCGTTTTTCATGATTTTCACCAAAGTTTAATGCCTTCCAGAAAATGTTCTTCTTTAAATATATAAACATACAATATAGCAAATGAAAGAACATACCCTCTGCTTTCAAAAAAAAAAAAAAAACGTTTCATCCTACCTTCAGTAGTTTTTTTTGTAGTCAGCTTTTGAATATGGGTAGGTTTCTGCAAAAACACCACATTTTGAGCAAAAAGCAGAGATAATTCCATTTTTGTGACGGACTTTTCATAGAGATCCCATTCAGAGCGATCTTTAAAACAGACACGGACATGCAGCCGCTTGCCATAGGGCAATACTTCCGGGTTTAAAAAGTTGCGGATAATTGCAGTATTGCGGAAAGACTGAAAATCTCGTCATTGGCGGGGAAGCGTTTTCTCTTAATTGACGAGATATCTCTTTAATGGCGGTGAAAGAGTTAATAACGAATTATATTAATTCCCATCAAAAGTTGAAGTTTTAATATGTAGCAAAATTTCATCAGCACATCTCTGAAGACTCCATTCGTTTTGTTTATTTATATTTTGACATTTAAATATGTTTTACCATTTTAAAGCGGAACAAACTTTTATCAAATCAAAAGATTATATTAGTAAAACTCTGTAATAGTGTTTGGCTTTTGCACTTTTAAAAGTACACTTCTATACGTGAATATCCTAATTTATTGCCTTATTTAGCTATAAGTAAAAAATCTAATTTGTTTAGCAAATATATAAGTTTTTTTCCGATTAGTTGATTAATAAAAAAAAGAACCGCCCGGTTAATTGATTATAAAAATCATTGTTAGTTGCAGCCCTATATATGGCTACGTTCATATTGCAGGGCTTAATGCTCAAATCCGATTTTTTTTTTTAAAAAATTGATTTTTTTGCAAGGCCGTTCACATTTCCAATTAAATGCGATCTTTTGTGATCTCCTGTTTGAACGTGAAATGACCCAGAAGTGACCCGCATGCGCATAAGAGAACTCAACGGTCAAGGTCGTCACTTGTAAGCTAACGTTAAACATGGATGTCAACAACGGTGTAGTCAACAGCGGAGCTCTTTTAGCAATATTAAAGTTATTTTCCCAACGGAGCCAGCACAATTACAATCTTCTGTTTTTTATGTAAAATGTAAGGTAACATTTGTTTAATTATTCCTCATATCATTTTAAAGCCACGATCTACAGAACATCACACAAAAAACATTTTGATAACTACACCTAAAAAAAATAAAGGAGATCCTGCCTTGGAAACTCCGGCTACAATTCAGTGTTTTTATATAATTTGGAGATTTAGCTCGTCAAAGCAGTCATGACAAAAAAAACGACAAATGAGAAATGACAAATAATTTGTGTTTGTTACTGTAAATGATAAAAACTAAGCTTTATATACAATTCATTAAAGGTTAATTTATAACAAGAAAAACACTGAAATTAATGATTTTATAGACACTTATTATTTAGCATAGAAATACCTGCTTCCTTGCTTTGACTTTGATCATCTCTGTATTCACTTTAGATACAGAAAGACCGGATGATATTATTTATTTCAGGAATCTCTTTGCTGTCATTTGAAAGTGAACACACGAAGACAGTCGTGTCAGGCATAAATATAGGTTTGGTGCAGATATTTTCCGTTTCAGCACCGAAATTTAAAGAGACGGCTTACCTGTTTTGTAGTTTAACTTTTGACAAAATAACCAGTTTGTTTTAAATACATTTTAAAAACTTATACCCATCGAAAAACATCCGTTTTTTAATGTTTAGTTTGATGAACTCCTAAATATGAGACGAAGAGCACCTAGCACGTTCGGCTAAATTGCATGCGCAAGCATGGCCAGCACGCAATAGCGCAACATCGATACAACGAAAAGCAATCCAAAATTTACAGACTTAAATTAGATCAGAATTTACGTTTATTATAAATACAATTTTTTTATAAAATAAGGCTAGAAGTAACAAAGTGCAGAACAAATGTGCAAAATGCCTCAAGTGCACGGAAACAAAACACAAGCCAAATAGATCAATCAGATAACCCAGAGTGATTTATAAATAAAATAAAGAAATTATTAAAAGAACGAAAGTATAGCCAGAATTGCCAGCTTTGTCTTTTAAATGTAGAAACAAAGAGGCAATGGTTTATAAACATAGAAACCTCTTATGGACGTGTCAACCGGTCACAGGGGTTGTTGGATTTATAAACGCATTTTAAAAATATTTATTGAAAGCTGCTACTTCACATATTATTCGCAGCATTATAATAATATGCTATATATTAATATATTTGGAGAACGCTGTTATATGTGAAATCATATAACGTGTGCACCCATAAGGCCAAAATTTAATGATGTGGAGCAGTGTTAGCAACGTCGCCCATGGTTGTTGTTTATCTTATCGTTCTTGCCTACTTCAATGCAGAATTATGACGTTTGTAGCGTATCAGTGACGTACGGGTCGGATCCATGTGGCCTGGCCGTTCAGACGAAGGTCGCATTTCAAAAGATCGGATACGTATCGGATTCAGGACCACATACCCAAGTGGCCTGGGTCACATTTGAAAAGATCGGATCTGTGTCGTTCAGACTGTCATGAAAAGATCAGATACAGGTCGCATAGGGGCAAAAAAATCGGAATTGGGTCGTTTCAGACTGCAGTATGAACGTAGCCATAATCATTTAAACCTGGCGCAGTAATGTGTAACAGACCTGGAACTACTTTATAGGTGTGCATTTACTGAAAAATAATGCACTCCCTTAAAACGTTTGTCATCCAATCAGAACAAAGCATTCAACAGATAAAGATTTATATTGTGGTCATTATATGATTTCTAACTTGATTTTCAGGAGCTTTCCACCAAACTCCCTTACTGTAAGGAAAACGTTTGTCTGGCATATGGACTGGACTGGTCTGTGTATGCAGTGGGCTCTCAGGCACACGTTTCTTTCCTAGACCCTCGGCAATCTTCTCAAAACATCAAATCCGTTAGCTCCAGAGAGCGTGGGAGTGGTATGTTTCTTGCAGTATATCATTTGCAGACATGAAGAACTTGAGGCCTGGTGTTCACTTGTGTGTGTTTGTTTTACAGGTATACGCTCTGTGAGCTTCTATGAGCACATAGTGACGGTGGGCACTGGTCAGGGTTCACTGCTCTTCTACGATATCAGAGCCCAGCGTTTTCTGGATAGTACATTCGGCGGGTATCGGAATCGCACTGCGGAGGGCATCCTTAAGCTCACTACAGGGAGAGGTTGGCTGGTAAGATTTCTACTTGAACTTTTAGTTCTACATTCTTTCATTGTTTTTTCCTCACTTTGTAAAATGATTATGTAGAAAAAGACTTAAAGGTGTAGCAGAGGATTTTCTCGACTTTTAGAAAAGAACCGCCTTCTCCACTTTTAAAAAAATTGCAATTGCGCAACACTCCTGATTGACAACTAGGAGGACCAATAGTCTTGATGATCCACCCGGAAAAAGAAAATCCTCCGCAATACCTTTAAGCTGGGTTTTAACAGACTCGAGCAGTCAGTTGTGCTGCTTAAAATATGGATGTTCATGAAGCCGAAATGTTTTCTTGACACGCGTCCATGAAAGTGTGAATCTGGGGGGAAAAATTCAAGGCCCTGGGAAGTTTTTGAAAATATACATACGTAGATACAGGTCATTGAAAGTTTTTGAATGCATTTTATGCAAGAAGTTTTCTGGAAAAAATTCATATTATTCCCTGTGTAGTGTAGGATAATATCAAAAAAATTCTAGACTTTTAAAGCACACGTGCTAAACTGTTCGCTTTAAATGCTTATATCTTCTGTATGCGAATGTTGATTCATACCAAAATACTTTTTTGCATAGTTGTGTTTGACCAATAAAAATGTGTCCGGTTATGTATGTAACTGTTGTTCCCTGAGAAGGGAACGAGGCGCTGCGTCATCCTTGCCATACTTCCTGCGTCCCTGTAACCCGTCTTTGGCAATATTTTAAATAGCGATATACTCCCGCGTCACCCTGTCTTATTCGTAAAGCCTCACAATTAGTTGAATTTGATATACACATCAGACGCACTTACTCTTGGAGGTGTCCCCAAAGTGCCACGTAGTGATGCAGCATTAGTTTCCTCGAAAGGGAACTGTAACAATGTATCTCTAAAGGTAACACGATGTAACCTTGTTCGCACCTTTAGTCCTTGAATTTGAGGGTATTGGCCTTGAAAGGTCCTTGAATTTGAAGTTTACTAAGGTGTGGGAACCCTGTCTTTAGAACTGTGGGGTGAAGTACAAAGGTCTCGTATCACCATTTATAACATCAGGCTCTGTTACTGCTGCAAAAATGTTAAAATATTGTTTGTCACTTACTCCAGAATCACGACGAAACATGGAGAAGCTACTTTTCCGATGTCAGCTCCTTCCCGAATGCCGTGTACACGCACTGCTACGACGACTCCGGCACCAAACTCTTTGTCGCTGGCGGTCCTTTGTGTTCTGGTCTACATGGAAACTACGCCGGTCTCTGGAGCTAGCCTCCATCATCCCTCCATTTCTCTCATACATGTGCGTGTAGGCCATCCTCCATTCTCATCCTCACTATTATCCATTGCTTATGGGACTCAGGAGCAAAGATGACATTTTTTTCTGTGTTTTTTCATTTACCTGTTGTGCTCTGTAATTCACCTGTTTTTGCTGTGGACAAAAAAGCAAGAAATAACAAGGGATATCAATACCATAACCTGCTCTCTTGAAAGAGTTCATTCTGTCCTGGATGCAAGAAGGAGATTTTCTTTTCTCGCAGACTGCAGCTCGAGAACTGTAAAATAGTGTAAAAATATATTAAAATGTTTAACAGTCTCTCTGAGCATTGCGTTTATGCTTTTTGTTTCATTTTTTTTCTTTCATTTCAAAAACTGCAGTGCCAGAAACATGCCGTGTTTGTTTTGCTGTGTTGTTTTTTGCCGATCAGGCCACTTTGCGTTGCTGTGGATTGAAATGACGTTGTGGACACTGAAAAGAGTGAGAAGGGGGTTTTGGAGATCATTTTTGATTAAGTGAATGGACAAGTCCTATCCTTTATCCTCGCTGTGCTTAGTGGACACAGAAAAGGACTAGGGAACTAGACTGCACATATATGTAGACTATTGAGAATCAAACTAAGTGATTCAGACTGGTCAATGAAGACTCACCTATTTGTGTATTTTTTTTTTTTTTTGCCCCTTCATGTTTTCCAAAATAATGGCAGGGAGTAACAAATGTGGTAAATGACAGATACCTTATGTTCTGTTTGAGTTATCTTTAAAAATGCCTCTTTTATTGCTAATGATGTACTTATTAACATCCACACACACACACATCAAGATTGCAAAGTTTCCTCGATGACTTTACACTTCGTATTTATTTTGTATTGTGCCGTCACTAGCACTCATTAAGTTCAGGTAGTCATATTGTTCAAATTTTTGCGTCTTTTCTGCATAAAGGCAGGGCAGCGTCGTCCCTCATTGTTGCCTTTCCAAAATCTTTCTGTGAAAGACTTGCAGATTTAATTTGTTTTTAGCTTTTTTACATTAATTTTTTGATGGAATCATTACACAATTGCTAGAAGAATAAACACAGTAACGGCCATATATTAAGGAGAAAATTTCCATCAGTTTTAAAATGTATTTTATATATAAATGTATATGTATACATATTTGGAATCTAATAGAAGGAGAATACAGTTTATGTAAATGTCAGAGGTTATATGTGGGTGTGTGTGTGTGAGAGTGAACTAATCTGTCATTATTTTGGTGGTGCCCTTTTTATACTCACTTCATAATTGTTTTTACAGATTACAAGTGTAAAGATACTGTACAATATCAAAACAAGCAAAAGAAACCACAAAGCATTCTTCAAAAAAGAAAAAATGAATAAAAGTTTATTGATGTATTTTTCTTCCATTTTACCTATGCAGTTTTACTTGTGAATTTTTTTTAACGTGATACTTTTAGGACTTTTTTTTTATTGATGATGTGCATGGGGAATTGTGATGCATAATATATTATATTTTGATCTCTGGAGCTGTTATTATTAACAAGGCCGCTGGAGGCGCCATCACGTTATTACCAAGGAGCTTTAAGGTTATTGCCATAGTGGCGTTACAGAATGCGCGCTCACGAGTGGATGTTGCTTGATCATTAAGCTGGGGCATCAATACATAATACACACACACACATATATATATATATATATATATATATATATATATATATTAAATATATATTAAATGGTGTAATTATATATATATATATATATATAATTACACCATTTAATTAACACATCTAAACAATCCACATGCCACACCACAAGTTTAAACGGAGAAGACTTTGAAGTAAATCACTTGACAGTTTTCTTCATTTTTGTAAGTGACTTTGGATAAAAACCTCTGTTAGATGCCTACAATATTTTTAAATTCGCACAATTATTAGTTGCATAATGACTTAAAAAATTATTTTTTATGTTACACGTTAGATGGCTAAAAGAATTTAAAGAATGGGAACTCAACTTGCAGTAAATATAATTACTTTTCACGTGTTATTATTTGTAACCCATATTTGCAACACTCGTTCGTCACTGCTATTATTGTGTTCGTGCCCGCGCGCTTGTGAATGTGCTTGCGCGGGAGCGCGCCTGTCGGATCTGCATGGAGAGCAGCAGCATCGACGCGGTGACGGTCACGTGACAGAGTCTGCTGCTGGCTGAGTGAAGCGTGTTAGCAGGTAAAAAAAACAAATCTTTTTTCTCAGACTAGCTTCTTTATATCGAGTGTTGTGTTATTATCATTGAGGTTTATTTATCTCTGGTGTGGTTTAACCCATCGTTGAATGGTTTTCGCGAATATGTTGTCTTTTGTATGGCTTTGTTTTGCCTCCTCAGTTTAGCACGTTCGGGTTTAGCTGTGCTGCGAGACCGTTTTTCCAAAAAATATTGTTAACAGAGAACCCACGCGTCAAACCCGTTCGAGGGGGCTTTTAGACGTCACATTTACATACAGATTGGTATTTTAATTCGGTACACGGTTTTGATGTTATTAACAAGGACGCCGGGCGGTCGTGAGTTAGCAAGCTAAGCTACAACAATTGAGAGGAATTGACATTAGAGACCATGGACAAAGGGGAGCTATGGCTGTGTTCCTACACTCTTCACAAACTCTGTTTTTTATCCGTTTGGGCAAAGACCAATATGTCTGACTTTATCGATTTATCTACACATTTCTAACGCACAAATAAAGATGCACTGAAATCCTGCATCTGTTTATCGGGATATAAATGTCTTTTGTTTGAGCCATCATGTTTTGTTTAGTGTTATGATTATGAATCTGGCTTGATTTGTAGACAAAAGATTGTGTTTTTTCGATTAAAAAACAATAAACAGTAAAATAAATATTTCATTATAATAATTCATTTGTAAAGTTTTCAAATATGAGCTATCTCCGCATACATTATCATAGACATAACGTTAAGTGATGATTGTGGTTTCAATGAGTAGAGCTATCTGTCATATTTATCAATGCAGCATCTCTGTGTTTTATACATGCTGTAGCTGTGAATTCAAGGACACGATGGGTGGTCTGCTGACCAAAAGGAAAGGCTTTGTTTTGTTTATCCATTTTGTAAGGATCTCAGTCCTCACATAAGACTCACTTGTTTTGCTTATTGTCATCATTAACAGTTTGTGACCAGCCGTGTTTTATTTAGCACCCCCCCCCTTCAAAAAAATTATTTAGCATTTTGCAACATTTTTTTGCCGAATATTATCTGATGATTCATGTATGTAAGAATCCATCTGCAGTGTTGTTGTCATGCATTTACTACACAGAAAGGGTTAAAACTGTGCACAATAGGATCCCTTTACTTAACTTCCAAGAAAAGCCCACTGTATTTCATATGCATGTGTTATGTGTGTTTCCTTGTATTCTATGCAAGCAGAGACATGCTATTATTGTGGACCACAATTTGAGATCTTTAGTGATGCGTTGACTGTTGTTTTTTACTTCCATATGTTTATCATTTTCTAGTGTATCTCAGTTTAATTTAAGTGGTTGTCTGTTTTGGTGGAAAGTTAGTGAAAATAATTTACTAACTAACTAATTTAAGCCATGCTTTCTTTTTCATCAGAAGGTCCAGGTTGTTTTTTGCAGTGCAAAAAGTAATGGTTTCAGTCCCAGGCAACACTTGAAGAGTTCAGATGCAAAACCCTCTAAGTGCATCTTGCATGTTTTCTTGTAAATGAGCTTTTTTTAAATTGGGCTCTTATGTTTAGGTTCAATAATTTTACTTCAATAAAAAGGTGTTTAGTCTAGGGCTGTCACTTTTTATTCAATATTCGAATATGCATTCGAACATGACGTGAAATATCCGTATTCGAACTTTAAATAAACCATCCGGTTTTTTAAATGCCATATGTAACGCATTTTTTACAGTAACACCTCGTAATAGGAAGGAGGCTGAGAGTGAGACTGACGACGGCAACTGTGCGCAAGAGAGGGAATCAAATTGGACCAACATGAACCTAATGTGCATGTCAAGATAGTATTATAGTTTGTATATAAAATGACATATTATTGTTTATAGTGTTAAATATTATAGCAGAATAAAAGCTTGTGTTAATACGTTTGCATTATGAAATTAGCATGAATGAAGATAAAATTTTGGGTTTGTGCTCCTATCATTGAAAACGGGCGAGCAAACAGCACGCGCAGGGTTAATTTACTCTCCACTGACGGCTCACAAATGCGTGAGATAGGCTATGTATGTGTCCTTGTTGTCAATGAGATTACTTCTCACAAACACGCTCAAGCGCGGGATATGTGTGCTTGTCAATGACGGGCATTAAATCCGCAGAATTCCGCGGAGTTTTCTGCCGAAATCTGGGGGCGAATTCCATTTGGGCGCCTATACTCCTGCTGCTGTTTAAGTTGTCACATTATTGTCTGTAACTTTTCTGAATCGTTTTTTCATATATAAGTTTTGTATTCATAAGTTGATAACCTGCTGTGTCAAACATTAAGTAAAAAGGTAATCCAGACAGCCCAGTTTATGACTGTCACTGTTAATAATTATTTGATTGAATCTCCATTACGGTGGGTTTTTGATGCGCGCCGGGGGGGTGCCCAGATATTCAAATATATTCGGATACATTGCATGATATTCGAAATCCGTTCGAATTTGATTTTTCTCAAAAGTGACAGCCCTTTAGTCACTAATTGCAAAGGCTTTTTTTTAACAAATGTCACTTTAAGCCCGGAACAGATCAAAGTAGGGCTGCTCTATTATGGGCAAAATCATAATCACCATTATTTTGGTAAACATCATAATAACGTTTATTTTTAAGTAAGTGTTGCAAAAGGCTACACGTGTCAAAGCGTGTGGTGCCTTCGAAGTGCCTTACAGACACATCGGTCTAGCAGCATGCAATATTATTTTAATTGCACAATAATTGTTTTACCTTGATTATCTTGTGTTTGTAATTGTTTGAATCAAAAATTGAAAATCAAAAACTATTAGTTATACAGCCCTACTCCAAAGGATAATCGGGCTGAATTCGGGCCGATTTCCCCCCTTATGCTGGGTACACACCAAAGATAATCGGGCTGATTTTGGGGCGATTTCCCCCCTCTCGACAATCCTTTTTAAATGTCTAGATTATCTTGATGTTTCTACAGATTATTTTATCAGATTAAACACTTAACATATTTAATATTTACGAAATCCTGATGTGTGGGGGAACCCCGAGGACAAACACGCGCACGCTCTTTAGATTATCACGTAAAATGAAACAATATCCAATCTGAAAGTGAGATGATGGAAGATGGAAGCAGTCATGGAGCAGCACAAAGTGAAGTTGATGCAAAGTAAACTTGTACAGACCATGTTCCTGCTGTCTCCATGACTTCACCCATTCTAAAGTCTCGTGAGATTTTGCGAGATTTCCTGTGTTCACAGTCATTGACACATCATGGCACACCACACACTAAAGGAGCAAAACGGTTAAATCTAGTATTTTTTATCCTCATGTTTGTAGTCTATCACATTTTGAAAATCTTATAAGATTTAAAAAATCTTTTGGTGTGTACCCGGCATTACAACAATCCTAGGTAAAGTCCCGATCGTCTTTGTTGTTGAACGAATTACCTTATCAGATTTCCCTGTGGTGCGCGGTGTGTAAGACCGTCTGAATCTGCTCGGAAGCAATGTCGGAGGTGCTCTGATCGCAAATCGGAAATATTACAATGTGGAATATTTACGATCAGAAATCCTGTTGTGTGGTAAGAACCTTGAGGACAAATGCGCATGCATGCTGTAGATTAGCAGGTAAAACGAAATGATACCCAATCAGAAAGCGAGTTGAGGAAAGAAGAAACCATAAGAACCACACTCATGGTGCAGCAGGCAGAGTCCAAAATGAGACGAAAATCTGAGATGTAAAAAGCAGTCCACAATATTAATTACATTTCTTTATACCATTGTCCGTCGTGTTTGTTTACTGTGAAGTCACGTTTGACCACGGGAAACATCGTGAGATTTCCCAGTGTTCTCCTTCGAGACGCACGTTGTTTGTGAAGGGAATTTGAAGATGTAAGGACAACATAGCAGCATTCCACAAACTATAGGAACAAAACTGGTAAACATAGATTTTTTCCATAATGTTTGTGGTGCAAAAGCAAGTAATAAAACTCCACTTCTTAAATGTCTCCAGTCATTTCCGAAAGGCTAAAATTGTTTTTATCAATTCCTAATATATTCAGTAAACATCCTTTAATGGTGTAAAAAACTCCTGCACCTTGATGTACGCATGCATCGTTTATCCAATCTTCTTCTGTGCACTTAAAGGACTTTGCTGATTCGTTTAACAGATTCTGCCAACAAACCAGTATTTCCAAATGGCCTGTCACCGGGATTAAGTGGATTTGAAATTATTTGGTTGTGAACATATATGTGCTAAGAGCATTCTGTCAATATCCTTTTTTCTCGGTTTTTACATCTGAGCTCTTCAATTGCTTTCTACTAAATATCTAGTTAAACATTTTCTTAACATTTTGTTTGTTTGAGTTTTTTTTTAAGTTTTCGTAATGTGCTTCAATGATTAATAAAATGGAAGAGTAGTTTCTAGCTGAGCAATTTAGACAGGAAATCTATAACATAAACATTGCTGTGGTGTAGTGAGATATTTTTGATATTATTATTTATCAATTCATACTTTTATTTGCTTTCTATTGTATTTGTTTTATGAAGACAATAAAGGGTAGTTGTGAAATGTTAGTGGACACCCATACGTTCTTGTAGCATGGTTTTCATTTCAGCAGGGTTTGGATAAGCTGTAGTGTTTTTTTTATAAAAGGGTTTCTGGCGGTCAAAGTATTGCTCAATCTTGTCCAACTGGGTTTGGAAGAAAGGAAATCTGATACGGCCCCAGTGTGTTTGCTTGACACTCAAAAATCCTAATGCGGGGCACTGAAAGGAATATCTGCAGAAAACTTCATCTAGCTAGCTTGAATAAAAAATTCTTTTTTGGTATTCGGTTCCTCTGCAAATATTTGGACAGGAAACTAGAGCAATAACCACCGCCTGTTTTTGGCCTTGTTGTCTTTCTTTGCAGATTTTTCTGTTTTGTACATACATTGTTTTGTATATACTGTATATGATGACCTCGGTGGGCGTCGAGCGATCCCGGGGCACTCGGGACAAAGCGCTGCCCACTACCACACAAACCACACAACCACAGAAACAGCTTCAGGTGTGTAAAAAACAACAACAAGCAAAGTTTGGAATCGGATACCGTGCATGTTTATTCTGCATAAAACAATGTATTATGTGGTATAATCGTCAAAATGTGCAATATGCAGCAGACAAATAAAAAATTATTTGGGGTCTGTTGTTACTTACTTCCATTTGCAGGCTACAGCCGAACAGATCCGACTAGCCCAGATGATCTATGACAAGAACGATGCGGATTTTGAGGATAAAGTCAAACAGGTGGGTTACATACCTGATTTGCTAATACACACAGGTTAAAAATCCTCTATAAACGTTATTGATGTTTGTGTTTTTGCTTTTAGCTCATTGAAGTTACAGGGAAGAACCAGGATGATTGCATGGTTGCCCTGCATGACTGCAATGAGGATGTTAACAGAGCTATCAACTTTTTGCTTGAAGGGACCTCTGATGCGGTAAGATGGCTTGTGACTTTATAATCACATGTAATAGATCTTACAGATGCACATGTGGTTTGTCTGCTTAATAGGCGATAAAACGTATGACTTATGGTTCTTAAAAAAAGGGGAAAGAAAACTGAATTGATTTAAAATATTATCGCTGCTGTCAGCTGTTTTATGGCAGAAATCTAAAGAGTAAAATCTTTTAGGGAGTGTTTGCTTTTTATTGGTGGTCATTTTAAATGCAGAAGTGTTTAATTGCATTTGTGCATGTACATTTTTGATCTAATGATAAATATACCACAGTGCTTAAGGTCCCTCGCAGGAGATTCTTTTTGTGATTGACTTTGTTCTCTTTTAGACGTAATATTATGTCTATTGTAGTGAAATTCAAGAGGCCTCTACTTATAGACAGATTTATTTGGGTAATTTATGAGAATGCAACTCAAAAATAGAAAGTGGGTCACTTCAGCGGTGTAATCCTATGTCATAACAGATCTTTGAGTTTAACCACTGTTCCCAAATGCATGCTTTAAATGCCCTTCATCAGCAATGATTATTTAACTACAGTTTTTTTTTTTCGGTCTATAAACCGCGTTTTTTTTCATAACTTGGCTGGTGCTGCGTCCTACAGTCAGGTGCGCTTTGTTTGTCAGTATGAATTAATTTTGACATTTATGAGGCAAGAGACAACATTACTGTCTACAGTCACGAGAGTCCGCCATATGCCTTATGCATATATATTTATGTAATTAAATAGATTCTGTAATGTGTAATGACGAATATGCGAACTTCACTTTAGCTGGCTTGTTCGGTTATTTTAGCCTATTCAACCTTCCAGGTAAATTCTGTATGCTATGGTTTATCTTTTAAATAACTGATAATATTACTTTAACGTACAGATATCTATTCAGCCTGCTGTTTTGTCTGCTATTGTTTAGTTGAAAAACTTGCCTTTCCAGATGAAATGTCTGTTCTTCAGATTGGATTTTGTGAAATCATTTTCTAAATAAACGCAACGTATAGTCCACTGTGACTTATTTATGTTAAAATTTATTTTGTCTTAATGAACCATTTTTAATGATGCGGCTTATAGTCTGGAAAGTACGGTAGTAACCTCTTTATGCAGGTCTGGTTTACTAAAGCTACAAGTATAGTACAGCAATATGCATGTTTCGCCAGTATTCCCGCACTTTATGCACATCGCCAGATTTTTGTACTTTGTATGTGTAGGTCGCACATGCGCCAAAATCATATGTTTGTATTTAACCCGTTTATTGGGGCTGTCCCGTGAGTGGGACACCTAAGTTTACTTCAATATTTTTCATGTAAATGTTTATCTATCACGACAAACTATATATTGTTAAAAAGGTCCAAGAATGTAGTTTTCATATTTCAAAACCTTTTAGCAGTAATAATAATGCAGTAACTGTAATTTATTAATTTGCGACAAGAGTATGCAGCAAACCAACACAAACCTCAGTTTTTTTATAATTTTATGTGTTAATAATACTATATTGCATTTTTATTCATTACAAAACACTGCTATAAAAATATTTTCACCTCCAGACACTTCCGTAAAGTGTTTTCTTTAAAAGATCAATATAGGCTTCTAGACAAAAAAAAAAATTTCTAGCGTTATATTAAATGAAAGGTGTACATCACCTTTTCACCACTCCCCCACTCAAAAAGGGCTGCGCCGGTTAAAGGGTTAAATTTGCAAACATGATTTTGAAAAAAAATTCTTTTCTGGAAAAAAAAGTTCTTTTTTGGATATTATTGCTTAGTAGAGCCCGACCAATATATCGGCAGGCCGATATTATCGGCCGATATTAGGCATTTTCCAAACGGTCCGTATCGGCATTCATAATGGCCGATAAATGAATATTTTTTTTTAAAAAAGGACAAACAGCCTTCATTAGATTTCCTTATTGTTGGTGTTTTTGACAGAGCGCTCTGAACTAGTAGCTGCTGGTGGGGTCCAGATTTAGGCGTCTAGCCACTGCCTGAGTCAAGTGATCAGCAACTTATATTTTGCTGTTGTTGTTATTTATCAGAACTTAACAGAATTTGTCTCCAGTCCTATTCAAAGTTATATTTATGAACCAAGTCTTTTAAAACTGGTAACTTTGATTTGGTTGTTGTTGTTTTTGTGTTTTTGTTCAAAGGCCTTTACGTTTCATATCTTAAGTTTGTATTTTTATACATTTTATTTATCAGAACTTTAATATATTTTGATGTTCCATTGTTCTGTTGTGACAGTAAAAGAAAAAAGTTTCTTTTTAAAATGCATTATCATATTATTTTAGTTAAAACTAGGGCTGTCAAAAGATTAATCGTGATTAATCACATCTAAAATAAAAGTTTGTGTTTACATAACATATGTCTGTGTAATGTGTATAATTATTATGTATATATAAATACACACACATTCATGTGTATATTTAAGAAATATTTGCATTTATATACTGTATAAACATTTATATAATTTATATTATATAGAAATATAAATATTTTATATATAAATATAACCATTTTTTCTTAAATATATACATGACTGTGTGTGTTTTTATATATATAAATATTAATTATACACACTACACACACATATGTTATGTAAACACAAACTTTTATTTTAGATGTGATTAATCACGATTAATCTTTTGACAGCCCTAATTAAAACTCATAAATAACTAAAAATAACTAATGGTAGGGAAATCTGTTAATGTTTTGTTGCGCGTTTCTGGGAAAAAAATCGGCCGATATATCGGAATATAGGATTTTAAAAACCATCAAACATTTGTATCGGTATCGGCCTTCAAAATCCTTTATTGGTCGGGCTCTATTGCTTAGTTACTTTAAAGGGATAGTTCACCTAAAAATAAAACAAAAAACATTTACAGGTTTGCATCTTCAGACAATACACTGCCAGTGATATATTTTAAGGTATGTCAGTGCAAGTTGTTTTCATTTAAGACTGTACAGGAAACTTCTGAAAGTGGCATTTCTTTATGAGACACCACTTAAAACTTATCCTGCATGTTCTCTTTTATTTGATAACATTTGATGCAGTCATGATATTACGATACATCATATTTGGATTGTGCCGTAGCGGGATATGTATTATATTGCGAGTTGTTCTGCTGTACAATTATTTTTGTCACACATTTAGTTACTTCTGCTACATTGCATCACACTTATATTTATTTTTGTCTGTTGCAGACCTCTTGGGAAACCGTTGGAAAAAAGAAAAGTCTCGTGAAGGATGGCACCTCCACGGAGAGTAAGGAGAACAAGGAGAACAGGGAGAAGAAAGGAGAGAGGGAAAGCAGCAAGGGTCGTGGAGGGGCGAGCCGTCGTGGCAGAGGGACCAGTCGCAACAGGCCAGGTGAGTTCATTGGTGATGCCCAGTGATTTAATGTGTTTAGTTATTTCATTTGTAAGCAAGGGTTGTACCGGTATACCATGATATTAACATATGCAGTTATTATACAGTAAACATTTGCTTATCCACGGTCCTGAAATAAAAAATTATAATAAATAAGATGGAAATACGTTGGGTATCCGAAAAACGAATGCAGGGTTGCCCTTGAAGATGGATATCCAGTTTGCCAGAAAGGTGGACGAAGAGTGGCTGCAAAATGAGGAATTACGTTGAACATGTGCTACCATGCGCTCTCTCGGTCTCATTTTCTCACAACACTAAAGCCATTTAAGTGATTTATAAGTCAAGTTTAAGTTGATAATAGGTAGGCCATATCTAAATTTTGTTCAAATGAGAAATGTGCAGCTATATTTTATCTTAATTTTTTAAGTTGTTTTTACCAAAAAGATTTAATGTAATAAACCAAATGTTAAGCCAAAAACATATCAGTTTTCATTAATTTAAGGGTCATGATTATATTGGATGATTATAATAATAATAATAATGATTGTTTAATAACGCATACCGTGAAACCTTGATAGTTTCTGAGACAATTATCTTACGTAAAAATGTCATACCGTTACAACCCTATAAGCAACTGATATATATTATAGCAGGCTATGATATTTTGGTATTATGCAAACATTGTACCTCTGTTTGTTTTGTTGTATTTGGTAACACTTTACAATGTAATTATTAGAGTAATAACAGTTAATTATGCATTATTACATGCAATTTACCCTAAACCAAATCCTAAACCCAACCCTACTGTAAGTACATGACATGTTGTTAATCATTATTACTTAGTACTTAAACGTGTAATTACACTGTAATTATACTGGTGTTATTTTTTGTGGTCTTTCAAACCATTTCTGAAATTGTTTTATGTGTTCAGGTGCATCAGATGTGAGCATAGGAGTATGATTTGTATTTGTGGACGGTTTTTAAATCAGTTTTTTTTAAGCTGTTTGTTTTTATGTTTCTGTGTATAGTGAGGACTGAGGAGAACGGTGTGGATCCTGGTCCTGTGGAGAGAGGAGCTGACCGCAGCCGCAGAGGAAGAGGGAGAGGTAAGCCCACGTGGGAAGAGAGAAAATTAGGAATGTGGGAAACTGCATTTTGTTTAATTGACCAGTCACAAGGTATCTGGGATTATACACCATAGTATTTTTAACTCTTTCCCTGCATTTAAAAAAAAAAAGTTGCCAGCCAGCGCTAGCATTTTTTTATGTTTGTATTTTTTCAAGTTTAATGCTTTCCAGAAGATTTTCTTCTTTAAATATATAAACATACAATATATATCAAATAAAAGAACAGATCCTCTGCTTTCAAACTAAAAATTTATTCTATCTTAATTTGTGCTTTTTATCACCTCTTAAATATGGGTAGGTTTCTTCAAAAATAGCAAATTTTAATAATTTAAATAATTTCTATTTTGTAAAGGACTTTTGTTAATCCATAGTTTGATTTTCAAAGATTTATTATAAAAACAGAATTTTTTTTTTCACAAAATGCAATAAATCCATGACAAGTTTTTTTTTCAAAATACTATAAAATTATTGAATCATAAATGTTTTGAATAATAAATGTGCATTCATCTTTACCATGTTATATTCATTTAGTTGACTAGTGATATACACTGATAAAAAACATTAATGGCATTAATCAAAACACTTACTTTGTCATATTAAGAACACTGTTATTGCTGCTGTCATCCTTGGGATGTGGTCGCTGAACTTTTTTGACAGCAGTCAACTATAACATTTTGTGGTCCTGCTTGATTTTCGTAAACTTCAAGTAAAATAATCTAAAGTTTTTTTATATGTGTTAGCATGACAGAAACTTGATCCTGTCGTGTGAGAAAAAGCAACAGCCGGCATTTTTACTTCTCCAGAGTGGCTCACACATAAATTATTAGATTTTGATGGCTTACATTTCTTCAACGCCACAGAAAACCATCACAGGTTTATTAATGCCATCAAAAGTATTATTTTGTTTGTTTGTTGATCACGAAGTACAAAGTAGATGAGGAAAACTAGGATTCCGTGTGCATTCAAAGCGTCGCCCTTATTGTTTACTATGCGTGGAATGGTGTGCTGTGATTGGTTAAGTGGATTTATTGCATTCTGCAGAAAAGGAAGAGTGGCATTTGCCACAGTTTGGAAAAAAGGGATAAAAGATGACAGAATAACACCGCAGATATCGGATTTTGCGTAAAATTAAGAATTTACTTGACCAGATACAATACTGATTTTGGTGGTAAATAATTTTTTTTAAGATGGCTTTATCGCGTTTTGGAACCAAACTCTTCATATATTCCACAAATTAATTGGCTAAATAATCATAATCTTGTATTGCACAAAATCCTCATGCTCATCATGAATAATTAAGATCACAGTTGGTGATTTGAAGTCTAACAGTATTGGTCATGAAGGCTGTGAATGTGTTACAGAAGTAGTGCTGTGATGATTGTAGCTGCTGTGCTTTCGAGGGGATGAGTTAACCGAAATGGGTTTTGGCACGCTGATGACAGTCTCGAAGTTATAGCCGCTATAAACTGTGTCAGCATGCTGAACCCCCTAGGTCCAGTGTGCAAAGAAACATCTTCTCAAAGATATTAAATCTAAAGTATTTCTTGATATAACCATCTATCTGGGATGACGGCAACTGTGCCCACGTTAAGTGTTTCTTTCTTTGCTTTGTTTGTAGTGTCTGGAGGTAGAGGCAGAGGCCGGGCTCCTGGTGCAAGCAGGTTTACAGCACAGGGGATGGGGTGAGTGTTAAACCACCCACACTGTTATAACCTAGAATCAACTCTCATTAGCCACCCAAACACTCTCTATATATGTTTCCGTAGGACGTTTAACCCCGCAGACTACACTACAGACAGTGGGACGTCAAACTCGCATGCTGATGTCTGGGAGACAGGGGCCAATGAAGCTTCAGACGGGACAGGTGAGACCGTAAAAGGATATGTATCAGACTTCTGATGCACAAATTATGCTCTTTACCCACAATGCCTTGCCACACTCTTATCTCACATATTGCTGTCTTTGACACATTCTGTTTAGTGGCATGGCAGAACCCTTTGGATGAGTGGGCTGCTGAAGACTGGAGTGAAGATGTGAGTGTGAGTCAGAGGCTATTATTACATCTTGTGGATTATCAAAGATATTTTATCCAAAATGTTTCACTGCTTTGGCTATGAATGTGGGAGATTGCAAATGTCAAAATGGCCACTCTAGCAAAGAAAGTCCCGCCTTCCAGTAAAAAAAGACATCCTGGAGGCGTTGCAAACATGGCTGTGCAGTGAAGTGACTTCCTTAAAAAGACTTGGACATTATGGGATATGTTATACAACGTGACCAGTCAAGTATCTGTGTGTGTTTCGTATTAGGTGACAAACACTAACTGGCCCCTTTTCTCTCCAAAGCTCGCCGAGACCAAAGTGTTTACTTCCTCTTGTGCACCTCCAACTGAGAACCACATCACACCTGGCCAAAGGTAAAAAAAAGTCACAGCTTGTGTTCCTCTCTCATCCAAATTCAGACGGAAATGTTTTTAAAGAATGATTATTGTGAAAAAAGCGTTTCCAAACTTATTTTCATATGGAAAAAAAGTTTGCATATGGAAAGTTTTGACTTGTCTTTTGTGTTTCTTTGTAGTTTGGATCTGTCATCTCTGCTGCAGAAGCCTGTAGATCGAGAGGATGTTGGGGGTCTGAAGGCCGTGGGCTCCTCTCAGGGGCTCGGCCACAGTCTGGTCTTCACCAACTCCCACCATCAGCCTGCTCGAAATGGAGGCACATCTGCCAGCTCCAACAGCTATACACACGCAACCCTGGTGAGATTTTACAATGAGTGCTCTTAGGCACCAACTGCAATATAATACACTCCATCAACATTACATTTTATTACAGGGTACCCACGGAGTCTTAAAAGTCTTGAAAAAGTATTGAATTTCATTTTCCCATGTTAAGGCCTTAAAAGGTATTGAATTTCACCTCAAAGTCTTGAATTTTTCACGGAGGTCTTAATTTTTCAAATGATCAATAGATTTATATGCTGTTAATTCAGACACAAAACTTGCGTGCACAAAAACCACGCGCGAGCGACAGATACGAGCCCAGAACACTATCCATGTTTGGAAAAGCATCTTAGCGAGCACGCAGAACAATATCCACGCGCGGGAAAGCATTCTCGCGTGTTCACAGAAAAACGTCCTCAAATTTACAATAAATGTACATTTAAATCTGTTAAATCTATTTGATTGTTGGTTTTGATTGTTGGGTAAAGATAAGGGTTAGGCCATTTGGGCCTTATTATTTGAGGTATATTACGTTATTTAAAATGATTTATTCTACCCGAATGAGTGCGATGTAGGTATTAAATTTCATTTGAAGTGGTATTAAAAAGGTCTTAAAAAGCCTTGAATTTAGGTTTAACAATCCTGGGGGTACCCTGTATTATTACTAATAATTAAGTTTTTGTTAAATATTAGTAGTAAGCCTAGCAGTTGCCATGCAACATAGCAACTCGCTGCATATAATATAATATGCTGTGAAGGTTTTGCATTTGTTTTCATTTCACAGCAGCAAAAAACATGGCTCATTCAGAGTCATAAAAATAAGAGATGAACTGAAAATGACTCCTTTTTGTCTTTTTCCAGTCCTCTGTTTTGGGTTCTGGATTTGGAGAGCTGGGTGGTCCAAAACTTGGGCAGACGGCTGGGCAGCAAATACTGGAACAGCTGAAGGGGCCTGGTCTAGGACAGCTTACCTCTCAGCCCTCCAGCACAGGGACCAACTGCACGCCAGTAGGGGGGCTGGTGGGGTCGGGGATATCTGTACCCTCCTCCTCCTCCTGGGACATCAAGGCTCCTGGAACACAGAGCTCTGCTTCTCTGACTTCCCAATTCAGTCGTAAGTGTTATCGTTACGTTTCTTGCCCACGGCGCACATACATGAAAATGCTGGGTTACCTTGTCCTGGCTTAACTTAAACCCGTCCGAGAAAATGCCCTTTTTAGTGTTATAATTGATGATCATCATTGTTGAACATAAACAGTTACTTTTTTTGTCTATAATTAAAGGAAAACACCACCAATATTTGTATATTTTACTATGTTCTTAAGTCAGCTTTGATGACTTAATACATACCTTTTTTTTTTAAATGCGTGCACTTATGTATGGTGGCACAAAATTTTAAACGGATAAAAATGAGAACTATATTGTATGGCGGGAAGAACACTTTGTTTGCAGCACTTCGACCTCCGCGCGTAAGATCATCACTCCTGACTACTCCCCCTCTCACTCAAACATCCGCCAATATTACTGCACCCGAGGTCGAAGTGCTACCAACTAAGTGCTCTTCCGCCATACAATATAGTTCTCATTTTTCATGCATAAAAAATTGCCAAGTTTTATTTTGTGTCCCCATACTTACTCGTGTAACTACTCATGTAACAGTCTTTAAGTAGGGAAAACATTGAAGTGCTTGGTGGCTTCTAAATTCATCCCTGTTTGGATCCTAAGAAATGAATGGGGCTAGGCTAAATGCTAACACATTCATGACGTGCTGTACAAAGATTAAGTGCACGCATTGAAAAAAGATGGGTATGTATTAATTCGTCGTTGAGGTAAGAACATAGTAAAATATAAAAAACAATGGTGTTTTCCTTTATGGTCTAACCTTGGTATCTTTAATATTGACAAAGTAAGGTCATGTCAAAAAATTTTCTAAATTATTTTACATGTTCATGTCATTTAACATTTACTGTATTTGCTACAGGGGAGTTTCAGATGCAGCCAGAGCCATCATTGGTGCTAAGCCAACTGGCCCAGCGACAGCAGGGCTCTCTGACCCACACGGGGCCGATGGCCCGGCAGCCCAGTCCTCCTGCCCCTTCTCCCGCACCGGGTCCACTGGAAGCTTTTTCTAAAGCACCGGAACCCTTGCCGCACCGTGAAGGGCCGTCGATGGTTCCTTCGCAGGCAGCTGACTCTCAGGGCTGCAGCACACAACAGAGACAGATCAAGACCCAAAAACGACGGATACCTCCCACTTCCAAAGTAACTAGTCAAGATTCATCTTATTTACATCAATGTGACTTGTTCTGGAGCTTAATAGGATATTCAAACAAGAAAAATGCTGGGTGGGACTTGACGTTAACCATTGGGAATTGGTTGGAATGTAAAAAGTGGTCAGAACTGGAGCCAGATGATTGGAGGGGAGGGACTGACATAAGAGGGATTGGTGATGTCAGCCAAAACGGAGAAGGCAATCATGAAAAGACCAAGTGTAAATGTTTTGTCTGTATATACAAGATACACCGTCTGAAATCTTTTTGTGTGTCTGCCCATATCCAGATCCCCTCCTCTGCAGTAGAGATGCCCGGCTCGACAGATATGTCCGGTTTAAATGTGCAGTTTGGTGCTCTGGACTTCGGTTCAGAATCTGCCCTGCCGGACTTCGGCCAGTCTGAGAACTGCAACAGTGAACCTATGAGGGAAGCTGCAGTGGTTTCACAGTCACAGAGCAGTCTTTATTCTAAGCCAATCAGGTCAGTCAATGAAAGAAACAAAAATTTGATCTGATTACTGTGTAAACTAATTGTATAAATGTATTGTTTTTATGAACCTCATCTTCTCCAGTGCACCCCATGTTTTCTACTGGTTTTCCCAGCGCATGTATTTCAAACCGATTAAGCCGTCTCTTAGTTAAAACACACCGTTCTGCATGCTAACAAGTGTCACATCATCTGCCCCGCAGTGAAGCTCTGGCAAGCCCGGTTCCTTTGCTGCTGCCTCTGGCATCTTCTGACAGCATCTACCCTTCACCCTCAGTACCTCTTCCCAGTCTCGCCCCCTCCCACACCACCCCTAGCTCGGTAACGGCTCCTTCTTCCTCCTCATCCTCCTCTTCGTCTTCTGCTGCATCTTCGGCGGGCAACAGCTTTGACTGCGGTGTTGCTCCTCACTCGAGACTTACTTTCTCTCAGACCAAGGAGCCCTCTGGACCTGTAACTGTGAGTACAAAGACTAACTCACATTAATGATATCTTAAATCGTTTTAAATTTGTTTATGAGTTGAATGTTTTTTCTTCCCTGGAACACAAATTGAAATGTTTTCCTGAATGACCAGAGTGCTTATGGTAAAGGGGACATCTGACTTTATCATGTTTATGTGCTGTAATTGGGTCCTCACTGCTTCTATCAACCTAGAAAACATAAAAAAGATTAACCCAGTAACTTAGTTTTGGTAAACCATTCTCTGCAAGCATGTGAATAAATAGGTAATTGAAATATGGCTCCCCTTGTGATGTCAGAAGGGGATAATTCCGCCCCTTAATCTGCACAATCCAACCACGGCACTGCAATTTAGTGCAGATATCAACTCATTTGCATTTAAAAGGACACACCCAAAAACTGCACATTTTTGCTCACACCTACAAAGTGGCAATTTTAACATGTTATAATAAATTATCAATATGGTATTTTGAACTAAAACTTCACATATGTACTCTGGGGACACCAAATTATTATTTGACATCTTAAAAGAGTCTTGTGAAATGTCACCTTTAATAAAGGACAAGAATAACAATAGTATAAATAAATGAGGTGCTTAGATTAAAACAACACTTGTTTTTTCTCTGTCAGAACGGTTTTAATGGTGTGAGGACCTCTGCTGCTTTGGACTGTAAGTTAAACTCGTATTTCTTTTTTTTAAGGGTTTCAGAGGGAGGTTCAAGATTTTAATGTTTTGTTTTTTTTAAATATGACTCAATCATCTCATTTTATTTAACACTCATATTTTCTCCTCCATCCTCCTTCCCTCTCAGCCACATCGAGTTCCTCCACTCCAAAACAAGAGTCCCCCTCTCTGGGCAACAGCACAAGTGTTGCCCCTTCTGCCCCCTCTTCCCTGTTGCCCCCTTCTGTTACCCCACACAGCTCTGCTCTGCCCAGCTTGGCTTCTGAGCTTTCCTCTGCCAGCTTACCACCCCTCAGCAGGTGAGCAGGATGTAATAGTTTGGTTTTCAATTTTAAATTATGATTTTAAAAACTATTGTCATATTCACAATATTTAAGTGTAAATATTGTGAAGGAACCCTGCTCCCCCCACCTCATTCAGCATAATTAAGTTTGGCATCATTGTGAAAGTAAAAACGGCATGAAATGGCATTCCTAGCAACGTCGTTCAAATCACCCTAAAATTCATGTTGAAGCTCTGGCAACCACAAAGATCTCACTTGCAACAGCTTAGCAACGTGTTAGCATCCACTCAGAACACTTTGGCAACCTCATGGCAACCACACCCAGTCTTAGCTCAAGCAAAAATCTTATTGGTTGGTATATTTTTCCCAAGCTGTCCAGCCTTGGTTATGCAACAAAAATGTCATTGAGAGGCAAAGGTTAATGAGATAATTACATTTTTGGGATATTGATTAGGCAAATTATTCAATTTTAGTAAATTTGCATATGTTTCATATCAAATGGACAGGGCTGATTATATCTATAACTTTCCCTCTCTTGTAGTCACGTGAGCTCTGGCCATTCCTCTGTGTCGGCACTGTGCGCCACTTCATCACTTACTGTAAGTTCTGGAGGACAGGCGCACACACACACGTTTTTATCAGCAGCATATATAATGTTTGTAACACCACCTCCATCTGTACATGTCCTCAGTACACCAGCGTGGATGGCGTGAACTCTCTTGCCCCCTCGTCAATGCCGTTTTCTGCTCCGCCGGCGTCCGTTCTGGCCGGAGGCAGCGTGAGCAGCCTGGCGAGCGGCGGCAACAGTCTGCACGGCTCTGGAGCTTTGGGTCACAGCACAAACGGTACCGCGCTCTCCGGTGTCAGGACCGCCCCGCTTCTGTCTTCCTCCAGCGGTAAGCCTAGCACACAATACCATAATCGCTTAAAAAAAAAATGTTTAACCAGCTGAAAGATCAAAATGGTATTGCTATATATATTTGTGTTATGTTAGATTTATTTTCTTGAATTGTTGTCTTTAAATGGTTTTGTTTGTTTGTATTAGTGGTGATGTCATCAGTGTGACTGTGGCTCATGGTTGGTAGTTTTTTATACAAACAAAATACAAACCTTATGTTTTACACTCATAACTAATAAGGGGCCAAAGTCACATTTAGGGACCAGAAAAACATAGATGGTTAGGGATGAACTTTTTTGAAATATGCCACACCCAGCATCCTAGCCTTTGTTTTAGTAAAGCAAGACAAAACGTGGTAAAGCATTTTATACAGGACATGATTCAAAATACTTCTTTGTTTTGGTTTACTAAAATGTTTCATTCAACTATACATTAAGCATTTATTTAAAACTGTATGAGACCACCTGAGAAACTTTTTTCAAATATAACGAGCCAAGCTTGTATCTGAGAACTTAACTTTGCTAAGTTTAGTAGAAAATCTGTAGATCTCTAACTCATCTCTCTATTTGTCTTTAGGTAAAGCTCCTCCTAATCTCTCTCAGGGGGTTCCTCCACTGCTGCCTAACCAGTACATCATGGGACCCGGAGGTCTGCTGCCCGCCTACCCCGTAAGATCCCTCATCCTCTTAATTCAAAACAGATCAGCTTTCACTCCTTTGGGAAGTTATGTAGCGTTTATGGTATTTCAGGGAGTGTGCACGTATGTGTTTTGGGTTGGATAATTTTTATGGTACTTCTCTTCTAAAGTAAAGTTATTTATAGAAAGATTTTATATGATACATATTTATTTGATACATATGTTATATATTCTGGGCAACATTCCTTGATCTGTGCACTTTGGATGATGAAAAGAAGAGTTGAGTTCCAACTCTGGGCCTTTTTACACCTGGTCACTTCATGTGTTTTCTCTGATCGGATCGGATCGTAAAAAGACCAGGTGTATATTTCCATCCGAAACGTTTTCAAGATGCATTTAAAAACGATCGCTCAAACCACTTCAGGAGGTGGTCTGGGACACATTTCAGACGAAACTGGAAGTGTAAATGCATCTGATTGATGATATCACATATGTCACCGTATAACTCCTCCCAACCATAAACAGGTCAACCGGAAGTTAGCCGGCAAACAAACAAAGACGACACGGTTATTGCTTTATGGAGCGACGACAGCCGGTTAAAATGCTCCAATGACAAACTCGACCGATATTAAACAAAGTAATAAAACTTTTTAAGAGAGACCCTTTTCCCTGTCATGGACCTGTTTGTTAAATCACAGCGCCGTCACTCTCCTACTGCTTTGTACTGCACGTTTCAGCTCATGCTGAGCAAGGAGACGCACGTCCCCTGCCCAACATACAATATAACATACAGTGCTCATACAAACCTCATTTGTTTTTAATTTAAGCCTTCATAACTAAAAAAAAGAACACAGCTTAGTAGCACAATAAAACACAATAAAAATATGAAAACTGTTTTGACAAAAAATTTAAAAACGGAGTTATCTTGTTTTGGAACCAAACTCTTGAAAAATAGATTTATAGTCTGTAGGATGCTAATTTTTGTTTTGTTTTTCACAGCAAATTTATGGCTATGAAGACCTTCACATGCTCCAGTCCAGACTACCAATGGTAAGCCTGTGCCCTTCAAACACTGATCAGTTTCACAGAGCAGTGCGTTTTGTTGTTATACCACAATTTTCTGGTGCCCCATATAAGCTCATCTAAACCGATTGCTTTGTGCAACGTATTCTGACTTTTCATTGAGTTGGTGCCAATATCTTAACTGTGACTAGGGTTGTAACGGTATGAGATTTTCACATTGTAATAATCGTCCCAGAAAATATCACGGTTTCATGGTATATGCTATTAAACAATCATTATTAATATTATTATTATAAACATCAGCTATAATGACCCTTAAATAAGTGAAAACACGTAGGGTTTTTGCGTTGGACATATGGTTTATTATATCAAACTTTAAAAAAAAAAATTATGGAAATATGAGTCTACCATATGAAAAAATGAAGCTGCACATCTCCCATTTGAACAAAATAAGGAATAAGTCATTTTTCTTTAGATTAGGCAAGAATTAGCCTTGCGTAGCCAGACCTTCAATAATGAATACTGAAGGTCTGGTGTTTTTCGCTGCTTTTTTGGCCAATGCCTGCCCACGAGGCCGTTTGACCGACATGTCAAACAACCAATCACAGTTTGTTTCATCTAGTGTCACGTTTTGGAGTGTGGAAATTTCCCCACAACAACGAACCGGTTGGCAACAAGTCCGCTGGACTTGGACCACAAAATAGCAAACAATGCATTGTATGAGTTTTATTTATTTTTTATGCCAAAAAACATTAGGATATCAAGTAAAGATCATGTTCCATAAAAATATTTTGTAAATTTCCTACCGTAAATATATAAAAAATGTATTTATCATTAGTAATATATGTAGCTAAAGACTTCATTTGGAAAACTTGTGATTTTCTCATTATTTCTAAATTTTTTTTTGCACCCTAAGATTACACATTTTCAAATCGTTGTGTCTCGGACAAATATTGTCCTATACTAATCATCAATGGAAAACTTTCAGATGATGTATAAATCTCAGTTGGTAGAGCATGGTGTTAGCAACACGGGTTATGGGTTTGATTTCCAAGAAGCCTGCCTGTGTATATACTGATAAAAATGTATAGATTCAATGCACTGTGGCTTTGGATAAAAGGGTCTGCTAAATGCCTAGATATAAATTTTGTCACATTTTATAAAGTGTATCAATATGCTTATTTTTGTGATGCTTATTTTAATCTCCATATTCTGGCTGGAAAATGGCCATATCACAAATTTTTCGGATCTGTCGTTGATTCCTTGTAGGATTACTATGGAATTACATTCCCAGGGCCGACTGCTACGCTGTCTGGCAGAGACGGGAGCCTTGCCAGCAACCCTTACTCAGGTATTGCACATGAAAAGTGTAAACACATTTATCTGCCACTTGTGACAAATTTGTACTTTTTTATGATTTGTCATCTTGGATTTATTTGGATATAGGTTTGTAAGCAACATGAGACTTTACACCTTAGCATTTATAAAAGCAAACGATTCTGTTTTATGATCATTTGTTTAAAACATCAGTTCCTAATCAACTTTGTTTTTTTTTCACACAGGTGACGTCACAAAGTTTGGCAGAGGCGAATCCACCTCACCAGCGCCATCTACCAGCCTGTCTGTCGCTCACACCCCTCAGACGGCGCAGCCTCCACAGGCCCAGAGCCAAGGACAGAACCAGCCTCAGCCACAGGGCCACCACAACACCCAGCAGACCTTCTTAAACCCAGCCCTGCCCCCCGGCTACAGCTACACGGGCCTCCCCTATTACCCTGGAGTGCACGGGGTACCCAGTGCGTTCCAGTACGGTCCCACTATGTTCGTGCCGCCGGCCTCTGCCAAGCAACACGGGATGGGGCTTAGCAACCCCACCACTGCATTCCAGCAGCCCAGCGGCTATGGCCAGCATGCCTTCAGCTCAGGTGTGTGCAGCAACATGTGCATACAACTTTTTTTTATAAACAGCTAATTGCAGGCTTGGCAAAGATGTGAAATGGTTTTTACGGTAATAGCAGTTGCGTACAGTATCGGTTCATCATAATTTTGAGATAAATACAAGCACCGTGGGCGACTTTCATCAGCTGAGAGTTTAAAGAGAGCTGTTGTTTGTCTTAAGGATACGATGACCTCACACAAGGGCCAGCAGGAACTGAGTACACTAAAGGCTACAGTAACTCCTCGCAGACACAGGCCAAATCTGCTGGCTCTGGCCCGGGGAAAGGTATGTGCATACATTTATGTGCATCTAAACTATTTTTAGTTTATATGCATATAAAGAAATTAAGATAATCGTTCAATTATATATAATAGTTATTATTCTGTTTCAGTTGTCTCTGTGACATCTAGCAATTCCGGGGTGCCAGATATCAGTGGAACTGTTTACAATAAGACTCAGGTACTTGTATACCTGTAACTTTTGTTTCTTCAAAAATTTATCACACACCCATGATTCTTACCGCTTTTTCTCCTGCAGTCGTTCGATAAGCAGGGTTTCCATGCTGGCACACCTCCTCCCTTCAATCTCCCCTCGGCTCTGGGCGGCACAGGACCTTTGACCCCCGGTGGTGCACCAGGTTACGCACCTGCTCCATTCCTTCATATTCTGCCGGCCCACCAGCAGCCACACTCACAGCTGCTCCATCATCACCTTACCCAGGATGGACAGGTCTCTCTCTATTTTTCTGATAATGTCTCCCTCCACCTCCTTAAAGGGACACTCCACTTTTTTTGGAAAATAGGCTCATTTTCCAGCTACCCTAGAGTTAAACATTTGATTCTTACCATTTTGGAATCCATTCAGCCGATCTCCGGGTCTGGTGGTACCACTTTTAGCATAGCTTAGCATAATCCATTGAATCTAATTAGACCATTAGCATTGCGCTAAAAAATAACCAAAGTGTTTTGATATTTTTCCTATTTAAAACTTGACCCTTCTGTAGTTACATTGTGTACTAAGACTGACGGAAAATTTAAAGTTGTGATTTTCTAGGCAGATATGGCTAGGAACTATACTCTCATTCTGGCGTAATAATCAAGGACTTTGCTGCCGTAACAAGGCTGCAGGAGGTGCAATGATATTACGTAGTGCCTGAAAATAGTCCCCTGCTATTGAAAGACTATTTTTGGCTGCTGCATAATGTCATTGCTTATTTGCATGTCTTGTAAGCTTAATCATCACTGTTTGTGTGCTTTTCTTCTTTAGGGTGGTCCGAACCAGAGAAGCCAGTCAAGCACCATGCAGCAGAAGACCCAGGTCAACAAGTCCAACTATGGCAGCTCCCCCTACTGGGGCAACTGAGTGCAGTTCACACAGCCCGGGTGCTGTCCCGCACCCGAAGACATGCTGATCAGAGCAGAGGGACATCGTACACTACCATCATCATCATCATCATCATCTTCCCACATTCTCATTTCCCCTTTTCAAAGTTTTGGCTGTTGTATGTAAAGTATATTTATGTATGTATTTATACAGTATATATGTATTGGTAGGATATGAAATGTGGTTTTTCTGCATTATTATTTTTTTTTGAAGGATGTTTTTTTGTTTTTATTTCATTGCTATATGGCTATGAGGATATGATGATATAGAGAAGTAACGATTACACAACTGAAGAGTAAATATACTTGAACCAGAGTAAGCATCATGATTTAAATATGGGAGGGAGGTATTTGTATACATAACTCTATTAATGTATGTACATTATTGCTTGATCACTTGATGGTGAAGCCTTTTTTAAACTTTTGTATTTTTCCCCTCTCCCTCCCCCTTCACCTGTGAATTTCTTTCTAATGAGGGGGGATTTTAATTTCACGGCTTAATTTTGTTCCCTCTGCCCTTCATTTGTGACCCCACCACCACCGAATTGGCTATAAGGTAGCATTTTAGATCAGATTTCATTTTAACATTGGTTTTACCCTTGTTGTCAAAATAAAACTGTCCGGTTAATTTGGTTTTGTATGGTTCCTTTTTTTTTTTTACATCTACTACTGTCATGAAATACATTTTATTTACCAAAACATGGGATATGAAAATAGACCGTTCTGCAGATTTTTTTATAATCGGTAAGGACGCCGAATGGGAAATTAAACTACATTGTATTTTTGGTAAACAATAGGCTTTTTTTCGACTTGTGAAGCGCTGCAAGAACCGATGACGTCAACGTTCCGCGAGACGATTGGAAAGCAGACTGCTCCGTATGATTTCTCGAAACGCTCTCGCGGTACTTTGACGTCAAGATAATGTCAATAGGCTTGTTTGAGATGCAGCTTGCCTTGCCTGAAATATAGGCGAGAGTAGCCGGCTGCAGTGAGGGGAGGAGTGAAAAAAGTGGAGGCAAGCCGGACGATTCATGAATCTCGCTGTGTTGTTGACTGCAAACGTCAGCAATGGAAGAGATCGCGTTCGCGTATTTTATCGCGGATTAAATAGATGCAACTGAAATACCAACAAATGCATTTACATTAAGATGTTTATAAGGAGAATCAACAAAGCTGAACTGTTCATTATTGGAAAAGGCTTCTTAGTAAATGTTGGGATGTAATCTAAGTCTAGACGTAATGCAAATTCGTTTCTGTGTGAAATATAAACAGCACACAGTACAAATAATACAACACCAATACAAAAGTTTAAAGGAATTTATTAATAATATAAATGTCATAAGTCAAGAACAAGTTGAATAAATATAAAAACTACTACAGGAAGTGTAGTTTTTAGAATTAAAAAGTCATCAGCTGACATTCCCGGGCAAATGAGCATTAAGCTGTGTCGTCAGCAAGTCTTTTCCCATCGTGCTTTTCGTCAACGCAGTCGGTGGAGAGCAACTGCGCTCGGCTGTAGAATCCGACGAGCCCGCCTCTCCATCGCGAGAGTTATTTTGTACACGTCAGCGTGACATCAGAGCAAGTCGGACACTTTTCTAACCGGAATGCATCTTGCGCTGATCACCGGTGATCGATTCTGCGCAGAATTTGCTCATCTCAAACAAGCCCAATTTCTTGACAATCATCAACGCGTTACCATTTATCCTTAATGTATCATTTTATCATTAAGCCAAACTTAAAATCCTTTTCAACTATAGGACAACAGATCATGTTCAGAATACATTAAAAGGATAGTTCACCCAAAAATGAAAATTTTCTAATTTACTTGGCTTTATGTTGGTCTAAACCTATAAGTACCTTTATTCTGTTGAGCACAAAATATATTATGATAATAGATGGCAAGCAGACAGTTAAAGGCGGAGTCCACGATGTTTGAAAAACGGTTTGGAAAAGGAGACGGGCCGACTACCAAAACACACTTATAGCCAATCAAATCAAATCAAATGCCGGGTTGCGTATGTGTGGGGCGGGTCTATCAACAGAAGGTCCAGATTCTATTGGGGTAGGGGCGTGTTTGTTTAGGCGATTTCAAATATCAACACTGGCTTTCAAACATCATGGACTCCGCCTTTAACAGCAGAGTCGTCATGCCCATTCAAACTGAGGGGGCACGTGCCCCCTTGGTTTTTTGAGCCAAATGGATTTTGCATGCAACCTGAAAATTAAACAAGCGTCCATCAATCGGTAACTTGTCTTTTAATCTGTTTAATATGCACAATATTATTAATTATGTGCTGCATCCTTGTCACTTTTCAGAGATTTTGTCGTTATGATAGTGTTTTGAACATGTTACATTACTTTCTGGCGGCAGGCGCTGCAGTCAGAGCAGACGTCATCAGCGTGAGCGCGCTCACGAGCTTTCATGTTGCTGCTGCATTTGGCTATCTGAGGAATTAAAACGTGCAACAAACGCTCACAACATTTCAAACACCAGTACGGTAATATGCAGTTAACCTCCTCTGTGTAGAAAATGTATGGTTTAAAATGTGACCGTCTCGACGTTATATTAGTAGAAATTTCTAGATTCATCTTCTTGGCACCACGCCAAAGTTCGCCAGAGTTCACGTGGGCGCGGGATCACACATGCTCACATATGAGGTAAAATTTAATGCAAAAATTCGTTCCTCCAATCATTTTATCTAAACATATTTTTAAAATCATTATTGAACATTAAACAGTACCTGGGTCATTCTACAGAAACGTCCACTTTTGGTATGTCAAGATTAATATTGATTTTTTTTAACATTTAAAATCAGACCACATTATTACATTACTCTTTGACTATATGAGTACACATAAATGACAGCTTAATGATTTTTTATTTTTTGTGTGCATGTACTTAAAGACTGCATAAACCAGATTTTTTGTCACTGCTGTTTTGTCACCCTTACTTCTTTAGCAATATTAAAGGTGTTTATGAATTTTTTTTCCCGTTTTAAAGCTTAATTCTTAAGTGTAGCAGAATTCAATGCATTTAAAATTATCATCATGTCACACGTGAAAGATTTAATTTAATGTGAAAGAAAAAAAAACATTAACACCAGTGACACAACAAATCACCAGTCACTGGTGTTACCCATACTGAAGGTCAGTGCTACATTGATGGCCCAAGAAGGTGTAATTGTTCAAATAACATATTGTTTCATTTTAAAATATAAAAAAGTTGTAACACTAAAGTGTTTTTTTTTAAGTGTAATATTTCTGTAAAGGTTAGGGACAGAAATATGGACATTTTCGTAGAATGACCCACCTATTGATTTCCATAGTAGGATAAACAAATACTATGAGAGTCAACGGGTACAGTCAACATTGTAGTAGTTACTATTTATCAAAAAAATCTTTTGTTTAACAGAAGAAACTCGTACAGGTGTAGACTAACATGAGTGTGTAAATGACAAATATTTTTTTTTGATATAACACAAAATTATTAAAAATATTGCTCTTGAGGTGAAAAAGAAGTGCACTTCCATAATGTACTTAAAGTGCTCTATTTTTGCGCACTAATTGTGTACTTAAGACCATCTTAATTTACTAAAAAAATATTTAGTAGCTACTTAAAGGGATACTTCACCGATTTAGCATTCAGCTTTGTATCTGTAGAAACCCGGCAGTATTACTGAATGACCATGTTTCCCTCCATCATTTCCCCCTGAGAGGAGAGATATCTGCATTTTGGTTCTGCAAAAAAGTCCTCCGATGATGCAAAAATCGTCATATTACATCATCGGAGGACTTTTTTGCAGAACCAAAATGCAGATATCTCTCCTCTCAGGGGAAAATGAGGGAGGGAAACATGGTCATTCAGTAATACTGCCGGGTTTCTACAGATACAAAGCTGAATGCTAAATCGGTGAAGTATCCCTTTAAGTTAACGTTACTTATCTGCGCTATTTTGAGACGCCACGATTATGAACTAAAATGTGCTAAAAATGTATTTAAAAAACGTATTTAGATCAAAACCCTTGTAGTAAACTTAAACTCATCTTTGTGTGTAAGATGATTAGTTTAATACAAGATTTAATACATTAATAAGAGATAATTAATAGCGCATTTTAGTTCATATTCATGGTGTCTCAAGGTCTCAAACTAGCAAATAAATACATTTAGATAATCTTAAAGGGATAGTTAAAAAAACAACATGTTCTAAACCGGTATGATTTTTTTTTCTGACGAACACAAATACAATGTAATGGGTACCGTCAACTGTGTGCTTACCATCACTTGTCAAAATACTTTCAAAATATTTGTTTTCCTACTATGGAAGTCAAGGGTTACAATCAGATCAAAATTTCTGTGTATATTTAAAAACTCATACAGGTTTAAAACAACATAAGGGAGTGTAAATAACAATTCTCATTTTTGGGTGAACCATCCCTTTAAAACATTTTTAAAGGTTCTAAAGATTTTCTAAAGTGGTTCTAAAGTGCATTATGGATGTGTACTACATCTACGTTACTGTAATTTCTCTAATAAACAACATGTCATAGCCTCTTGAACTGCTGTTGTGTTATTTTTCTGAAAGTATTAAAAGCATGCAAAATCTAATTTAACCAATTGGACTAGTTTTAAAAATCCTAAAACTGAAGAGTCACATACTGATAGCATGACCCATTCTGAATTTATTGAAAGGCCAAACAATTAAACAGCCCAAAACATTAGAATACAATGGCTGGAGTACTGGCATGGCAAAAACCCTGGTGAAGCCGCATGCACAATTTTCAATTCTGATAGCTGCAGTGTACAAGTACAAAAATATCTCTCCAACTAAGATGCTACCACAAATGATAACTTGAATCAAGACTCACAATTCCAAGGGTGTAATTTAATTATTTACATGAAATGGTATAAATTGAGTTTCATACAATCTGAACAACAAGTTTGACCAAACACAAACTCTTCTTAATAACCCCCAAAAGGGCTGTTATTTTATTTTACCTCAAGGCACATAGATCAACCATCCATTTCAGATGAAGGTGCTTTGAGAAATCACAGTAAATAAAACATGTATGCTAACCATCAATGCATCACTTTGTCTGGTTTCCAAGCATCTCCAAAACGCTTGACCAAAGTCCAACACTGATAAATCAAAAACAACTAAAAGCTGTACAATACAAAAAAGGTCCAGTCAGGAGGATCGAATTTATTCATCCTCCCCAGCCTTCTTTTTCTTTTTTTTCTTTTTCTTCTCGGTCTGATCCTCCTCCTCTTTTATCTCAGGCTCTGCCTCAACGGCTTCAATCTTCCTCTTTTTCTTCTTGGAAGGTGTGGCCTCCAACCCGTTTGTGACCTCCTCCTCAGGTTCCTCCTCAACCTGCTTCTTAACCTTTTTCTTCTTCACGCTCACCTCTGCATCTCCATTCTCCTAAACACGAAAAAGCCATCAAGACACATGCAGGGAAAACATCGAGTCTGCATCAACCAACCAAGATCGGATGTTCTGCTCACTTCAGTGATCAAACCCACTGTGTGGGGCCTGTCAATGGTTCGGAGGAGATTTGCTTTGGCATGGTCTGATATGAAGCGGGTCCATGAGAAGGTCCGGCTTCCAGTATTGCCATGCCACATTTTCTAACAAGCTAATCGATATTTACACGTACCTCCAAATCTCCTTCAGCTGTGGAAAGAGCTTCAAGCTTTTTCTTTTCCCTCTTCTTTTTCTTCTTTTCCTTCTTATCGAGCTTTCGTTTGATCTCAGCCGCTACCTCGGTGGCCTGCAGGACAGAAACTGAAAATGTAACGCCTGCGTCTCACACATTTAATATGACATTAATCTTTAAGCAAGTGTTGTGTCAGGCTCATTAAATCAGTATTTACCTCCATGTTAAAGTCAGGTTAAGAGAGTCATCACTCACAACACGTTTTTTTTTAACACAAACCAAATCGTATAATTTTTAAATATCTTACCTCAGCAACGGCCTCTTTCATAACATCCAAGTTTTTCCGTGGCGCTTCTCCGGTCTCATAGAAAGCCAAACGTTCTTCAACTTGATCACGCAGTTTGTCTCCAAACACACTGGTTGGCACCTCTATTAAAATACAATATAGATGTCAATGCAACACACTTAAAAAAAATCAGTGTGTTAAACCAGAATTTCTGCTCAGGATATTTATTTTCAACATCCACTTAGGTGGGTTGCTGTTGACGAAAAATAAAAGCATCATGGCAGAACCAAGCATTCAAGTTCTATTCGCACCAACATCACTCACCTGAAAAGCAGTCGATGCGCGACGCAATGGTGCATTTGTTGGCCAAGTACCGAGAGATGCGCCCTTTGTTTTTGGCAGCCGCACGTCCGATGAACGTCGAGTGGAAAATAAGACCATACTTTGGAGTGTTTCCTCTAGTCTTCAGCGCCCTGAAAAGAAAATAAACCCCCATCTACACAACTTTAAATTTTAGGTAGACGGAATATTAACTTGTGGTCTAAATCTCCATGTAGAGAATCCTAACGGATCATCTTCAAAATTATCTACCTCTCATAACCCTAAACAGCCGTTCAGACTGGGGGGTACGTGAGGTTGAGCGGGATCACTTTTAAAGCGGGTTCACAAACCCGCTCAAATCACCCACTCCTGCAACGCCCCGGCCCTGCCATCACCACAGCTGTATCAAACCCCAGCAGGGAAGGGGAGACCCAGTACCTGAACAGGGCCTTCTCTGCTCCCAGGATCTGCACTGTGGAGGCTGGATATTTGGCCAGGTTTGTCAAACTTCCAGCGTGGGAGATGAGACGTGCTCCGACCTATTTTAAAAAAAAAAGTCGGTAAATGTATATTATAAGAACATTGACTATTTACCCAAAATTAAGAATCATTAAGTGTTTATTTTTTTCTGGAACCATGTCAATCACTTTGGGTATGAGAGGACACAAACACGTACCACTTCACCAATCAGCGCTGCTAAATTTGGTGCCACCT
Organism: Paramisgurnus dabryanus; assembly: GCF_030506205.2. Classification (NCBI taxonomy): domain Eukaryota; kingdom Metazoa; phylum Chordata; class Actinopteri; order Cypriniformes; family Cobitidae; genus Paramisgurnus; species Paramisgurnus dabryanus. The sequence goes on from NC_133354.1 coordinate 8,523,841, forward strand.
GGCCCATTTTCGAACGCAGGTACTCTTGCAGCTCCTGTCTGTAGTTTGTGAGGGACACCACGCGACTGGAAAAGCTCTCGATGTTGATCAGGTCAATCGGTGAGATATCCATGCCTTCAGGTAAAAAGAGTGAAAAATGAGATCACAGAAGCACTTAAGTTGTTTGCTTGAGCAAAGGTGACTCAGTTGTTCAGATAAAGAGGTAAGCTGTCATCACAATGTTTCAGGGGATTGACAGATCATAAGAACATCATAACATCTGAGGTTTACACCAAACAATCTGATTGATAAAAACCAACAAGCTCCTTACCCATAGAGCTACGAGACGCGTCGAGAATGGCCTGAGCTTTGCCGCTGTCCATGGTGATCTCCTCAAGGGCTTCCAGAATCTCCTCCGTCATCTCCTTTCTGTTCCCGATCAGCTTGGCCAGTTTACAGTATGAGCTGTTGTCGCTCACTATCTTTATCAGCTCTGGGAAATGGTATCCGTACCATTCACTGCACAGATAAGAGAGAAGGGTTAAGATAAACAAGTACATCCGTGATGGCAAAACAGCAAACGCAAGAGTTGTTTAAAGGGACGCTCATTTTCCAGCTCCCCAATTGTTAAATATTTGATTTGGACCGTTTTGGAATCCATTTAGCTAATATCCAGGTCTGGCGGTACCATTTTTAGCATAATCCATTGAATCTGATTAGACCATTAGCATCATGCTAAAAAATAACCATAGAGTTGCTATTTTTCCCCCATTTAAAACTTGACTCTTCTGTAGTAACATAGTGTACTAAGATCGACTAAAATTAAAAGTCGTGATTTTCTAGGCAGATATGGCTAGGAACTATACTCTTATTCTGGCGTAATAATCAAGGACTTTGCTGTTGTAACATGACTGCAGCAGGCGCAATGATATTACGCAGCACCTAAAAATAGTCACCTGCTATTGAAAGTAACTAAGGGGACTATTTACGGGCAGTGCGCAATATCACTACGCCTGCTGCAGCCATGTTACGGCAGCAAAATCCTTGATTATTACGCCAAAATGAGAGTATAGTTCCTAGACATATCTGCCTAGAAAATCACAAATTTTATTTTCTGTTTGTCTTAGTCCACGATGCAACTGCAGAAGAGTCAAGTTTTAAATAGGAAAAATTAAAACGCTGGTTCTTTTTAGCGCGATGCTAATGGTCTAATCAGATTCAATGGATTATGCTAAGCTATGCCAAGAGATCAGCTTAGTGGATTACGAAACAGTAAAAATCAATTGTTCAACTCTAGGGGAGCTGGAAAACGAGCCTATTTCCCAAAAAAGTGGAGTGTCCTTTTAATGCTTGTCACCCCCCTTAGGTTGTGTTCTGTCCAGTTTGAGGCACCGAGCACTCCTAAAGTAGGGCTTTACTGTCCCTCCCTTTCATTTACAGCCAGTGCACTAGGGGGCGCTGTCTGTGGTAAGCATTAGGAGGCTGCCAAGGTTATTTCTACAGAAACCACACATTCTCCTTACCGAACGCGCATGGAGAACGTGTTGATATCTTTGTCTAGTTGATCTAGGAGGGCGATGGACTGGATGATCATGTTGTCTGCCCTGTTGACGTTGAATTTGACTTTGGCCCTGGAGTAGCTGTGACCCAAACCCAGTTGAGCTTTAGATGCTGCTTGGGCGGTGAGCCCCTTAACCAGGGAATGAAAGTGCAGACGGACACCTGTCAATCATAGGAAGATAAATTAAGAAAGTTCGACTAAAACTCTCCCCTCGATTTTTATTTCCCTACTGTTCAGGTTTTCAGTATAAAAGCATCAGAAATCAGGCGATCGAGTTGCATCATGACAATAGGATGTTCACGGTTATTTAGGAATGCAATTTAAATTTAAAAGTAACTCACCTCGTATTATTTCAGCAACTACGCCTCCTGTTTGAATGGACAACTGCAGCTCCTCCTGCAGCGCTGCTCCAAGCTTGGCATCGGACACCCCCAACATAGTCTTCTTTTTACCTCCGGACGGCAGGTTGGTCTCCAAAAACAACTTGAGATCTGCATGGACAACACCTGTGGAGAACACGCATAAAATTTCAGGTCACCATTTGTAATGAATTAAATAATTCAAATGGTTTTTCTCAGATGTTGCTCAGTGTTTTGGAAGGTTGTCCTCACTATTATTCAGTGGATTGACAGATATTTGTACATCATTGCCTCTGATTAGCATCCTAAAAAAACTTTTATTTTCCTCTTACCTTCAGAAACTGCATTGATGTTTTCAAGCGCACCCTGGGCGGATTTAAATGGAAAGAAAGCACTAAGTCGGACCACAGAATTAAACTTTCCCACATTAAGTACGCTCTCCTCCACCTATAAAGAACCAGAAAAAAAAACATTACTACTAATCTGTCACAGTTAATGTGTTGCCAGATCTTATAGGTTGTTTTCATTAATTGGATGCACCCATGAAGTTGCATTTTCTGAATCACCAAGGACTGATTTCAACTACAAATCTTCACTCGTTCACTAAAGTCCTACATACATCTGAATGGCCTGAGGAAAAATTAATTTCAACTTAATTTTTTGTGTGAACTGTCCCTTTAAGGGTACAAAGGTGATATCAATCACTTAAAGGTCTACCAATGGATTATCCCCAATTATGAACGAATATTTAACCACTCCCAGTCTCACCACACTTTATCTGCAATTAACGGTTTATAGCAAAAAATAATTGTACAACAAATATAATACAAAATGGATAATAAAAGGACCTGAGGTAGAAGCATCCCGATCTCTTCAACTTCTTTGACGGCGAATAACGCATATCCAGCCGCGTGCTCGAAAAGCACGTGTAACAGCACCTGAGAAGAGAAAAACACCATAAATCATACATTTTACAAAATAGGTCAAAGTCTCAAATGCTTATATCTCTGTTAATAACCACTAAAACAATCAATATTGTGAATTATCTGCTGATGGTTCAGATCAACAACGAGCGCGTGAACCGTGCCCACGTGGTGGCACAATTAAGCTTTGATAAAGTTTACATATTTGATAGATTATCGTTACATAAGAATCGCAGATAACAACTGTCGTTAATAAACTACTTGAGTTTAGATTTTATTGTTGTAGAGATTCAGACTGAAGAGACGCAGATTAGCATGGGTTAGCAGACGCACCACGTGTTCTTCACATGGATCAAATTCTGCACGAGTATTAGCTTTGAAAACGGATAAACAACGCACATCACTGCGGAGATAAACAGACAATCGGATCAAAAAACACAAACAGGAGGTAGGTGAAATATTAAGACTTAAAATCCGTTAAATGTAAGTGTTGTGCATGTAATGGCCTCCAGTGCAATACTGAGGCCTAACTTAGTGCGATACCGGATTCACTATTTCTCGTTTAAAATAAATCTAAATTAGTGATTTTACACTAACAGTTTGTGGAGCGTTCATCATAACTGTGCATTTAAAACTCATTAGATTAGAACAAACAATGTTAATAAAAATTTTAAGCAACGCAAATCTTTAAATCTCAACACTACCAGGTTGCACACTGCCAATGTGACACTGGATAACATTTAAAAACTATTAAAAAAAATTAAAAAACGAAGCAATGTCAACTTAAAATCTTAAAGAAAACGCTATCAAAAGAGTGCATATACGATTATAAAATGCCTTACCATGTTTACTGTTTAGGTGCGCCACGCGTGCAAATGTGCTCCGTTCCTCCGAATCACTTGTAAAGGAAAGAGAGAACCGCACGCGCTAAATCAAGAAACCCCTCACGCTTCTTCCCTTCTTCTCTTATCGCGAGATTTCTGAACCTGCCTCTTGTTTCCTAGTGTGCGCCACCTGTTGGAAAAACATGTATTTAGCGGATATCCCGTTAGAAGTTAGAAAAAATAATTTAATAATATTAATAATAATGAAAATAATTAATATGTATGATGAAACGTTCATTCATAAAATATTTAATATCAAAAAGGATAATTAATTAAATTTTATTCAAATTTATGCAGCGTGGTATACCTTGGATAAGAATATTGATTTTTTTTTTTTCAAAAGCAACAACAGAAGCAAAACCATTTGTGGGCTTCATTTTGCTAATTGCTTTAAAGTTTTTTTTTTTTGTTGCATTACATTTGACTATTTACAATATATATAGACATTTACACCTTACCAGTTAAATAAAACGTAGAATACAGAAAGCATAATAGGCTATAAATAAAATAACAAAACAAAGAATTAACATGTTTTTATTTATTTCTATAATTTTATTTTTACAGCATCTGTGAAAAAATTTGACAGCACTATTTATTAGAGTTTATTCAAGTGTAATTAAATATTCCAATAATATATAATTTTTAGGTAAAACTTTACAATAAGGTTGTATTTGTTAACAATAGTAAATGCATGTAGTTTTTCAACATTTATTACTCTGTGTTAATGTAAGTAAATGCCAATAAAATTGTTCATTTGGATTTATTAATGTTAAGAGTTTAACTTTTGATTTCAAAAATATTAGTTCATCCAAAGATGAACATTTTGTCATCATCTGCTCATGTTGTTTTAAACCTGTATGAGCTTTTTTCTTCTGCTGAATGCATTTTTTTTTTTTATAAATAATGGCAAGCACACAGTTGATGATACCCATTCACTTCTATAGTATTTGTTTTCCTACTATGGAAGTCAATGGGTACCATCAACTGTGTGCTTACCGTTATTTATCAAAATATTTTCTTTTGTGTCAAACAAAATAAGGAAACACATACAGGTTTAAAACAACATAAAACAAAATGTTTACTTTTTGGGGTAAACTATCCCTTTAATGCTGAAATTAACATAAACTAAGATTAAAAAACGCTGCAAAAGTATTGTTTACTACTTGTTCATGTTAACCAATGTATTGACTAATGTAAGTAAATACAACTTTGTTGTAATGTGTTACACATTTATATATATATATATATATATATATATTGCTCTCAAAAAAGTATGCAGGAATATGCATTAAGAGTTTTTTATTATTATTATTTAAATCTATTAAAACTACTCAAAGTATTTACCAAGAACGACCATCAATAGTGCAAGGAAGTTGAGATAAATAAGATACAGTCAACAGTTTAAATGCTATGACTGGAAACTGAGCTAGTTGCACACCCATTTACCAGTAATGAGGAAAGTGTGCAATACATAACCATGGCAGCAAATACCAGTGACTTCATATTTTTAGATCCAATTTATGACCATATACCCACATCAGACAGGAATGCAGCGTGGGTTTCTCATCAAACATATTTATATAAACAACAGAGTGACCACAACCAAGTAATGTCAAATCCCATTTCTTGTGTCCATGTTCAGGGTGGGGGAGTTTATGGAAATATATGTCAAGTAATACCTTAGTGTGATCCAAGAGTTTCTAAAAAACCTGACTGCTTCCAGACCACCGACAGAAAAACACACACACCCTGCTACGGCCACAACCTGCATGCTGCAAGGTATAAACTCTCTTGACTTAACTACATTCCTTGTGTTTTGTAGATTTAAGAATGAAAGATGGTCATCAGCAATTCTCTCAGTTTTTTTTTGCATCCTATCACACAAAACAAAGTTTGCGTGTGTTTGTGTCTTATTTCAGTTCATTTCAACGATGCGAGGAGCAGTGACAGTATGTTTGGGGCTTGTGTGTATTATTGCCCTGCTGGCTGAACAAGCAGAGGGTCACATCACATTTTTCAGCCTCAAAGAGATGAGAGAGCTTAAGGTGAGAAACCAAACCTTTAGACCACCTTAATGATTCATTTTATCTCCAACTGGACCCTCTGCCATTTGTACCAGTGGATACTGTATAATATAATCTCATTCTAATATCAATTTTTTTTCTAAAAATAGTCCGGCTGGGGCTGTACCCTTTTATAAAGTACACCTTTGTACCTAAAGTGTTCTTATTGGGACCATTTTAGGATCATTTTATTATATAAATCTAACTTTTTTGCATCATTGTAAACAGGAGAAGGAAAGCAAAAAGGACGCTGATCTACGGGCAGAGAGCAGTTTGATTGATGAAGTATCTCCAAAAGATGCTGGAGGAGAGACAGTGGTGAGGATCCATGCAAGCATTTAATTTATCATTAGTTTTGGATTTGTAAAATAATAATTTTTTTGCCATACAAGGATCAATTTGAACAGATTTTGATCAGTTCAGTTCCAAATAAATTAATTTATAAAACTGAAACTTTCCATACTATTCTTCACGTTTTCTTTGTAAAGGGTCAAAGTGTTGAAACTGGTTTGAAACTCAATGCCCAAAAGAATCAGATTGGGTCTGCTTTCAGTAAGATGCTGCAAATCATCTTAGAAGAAGCAAAGACCGGTAAGGATAAAATCTGATAACATCTTATTCCATCTTCTATACATAGTGTACTGTACATGCACACCAGAGGCGGGAAACTACTTGAGAAGTTTAAGTAGAGTTTTAAGAGTATTTGCTTTGGGAAATTTTTTTTTTTTTTACTTTACAAAAAATTTTCACTACATTCTAAAGCATAGAATCATACTGTGTATTCCTTTTATATTGCATATTAAAATTGATTTAATACATAATTACATAAAAAATGTGTACTAAATCAAAAGTACTTTTTACCTAAGTAAAAGTTAAAAAAAAAACTAGAAATATTAAATATAAACCAAAAACTTGAAATTTTGTATGTAAAAAATGTAGTGGAGTAAAAATTATGATAATATGCTCTGGAATGTATGTTTTACAAAGAAAAACACTGATAAAATACAAATACTTAAAAATTAAAAAAAGTTAAAATATTTAAGTAGTGTCAGCCTCTGATGCACACAGACTACTCTAACACCTATGCTTTATTTTCACAGAGAAATAAGACATTTTATCCACATTGAACGACAATTGCAGCCTGACGATTTGCCACGATTGCAAGCACAAATGTTTTAATTACTAATGCAAAGACAATCGCAATAAAATGAAATTGCATGCACTCGTAGTTTCTTGTCATCCATTGTTTTGTTAGCCTCACATTAGTTTTGCCATTAATCTGAATTATATTTCTTATTTCTTGCAGCATCTGCTTCTTTTTAATTCAAAGTCTTTATAGCCTTGCTTAATGTAACAAAGTAAAAACCCTTTGGCTATTGTGTTTGTTCACATATCATGGCATGAGAATTTAAACTCAAAACACAGAATGTGTGCTTTTGTAGTAAATGGATGCCGCAAAATGAGCCACATGCTCAGAAAATTGTATTACAGTTTATGCTGTTACTATATCAATAAATGTGTCATGTAAAATACCAAACGTTTTTGGTAAACACATCTTCACAATGCAGATGTTGAGCACATGTTTTTGTGTCAGGTTTAGTTTAGCACTTTGGTTGTAAAGTATCAAATATATGTCCATATTTTAGGATATTTGTTATTGCATAAGCCTGCTTGATATTTTTAAACCCATAACAATTGATAGACTGCATTGTTAAAACCTTTAGATGTGATGAAACATATCAAAGTAGCATTTTTGCTTCCCCTTTTCTTTTAATCATTATATTTAAATGTGGAATACACAGTAAAAAGAGAAAACATTTTTCTACATTGTTAGGTAAATCAGATAAACTTTATTCAAATGAAAATTTAACCAATAAGAAATATGTTTTCAGTTTCTGCAATAAAAACACAAATTTAACACTGTGGGTCATCATAAAAGAAAAATTCTGTCACCATTAACTCTAATGTTGCTTACTGTGAAATAACCTCCATATGAATTTCCAAGGTGCATATGTCAACAATATTTATTTTAATTAAAGTCTATTGTATTAATTAAAAAAAGTCTTAAAATATCTTCAAATAAATGTTCTTTGTTAAGCTGTGCGTTTCCATAAAGAATTTTGATGGTCCCTTTTGGAGTGTGTGGATCATAAAATATCGTATTTCGTGTTTTATACACTTTCAGAAAAAAATGTAAAAGTGGTCCCTAGCTGTAACTTTGGTGGTACCCTTTCAAAAAGTACACCTTTGCACATAAAGGGGTGGTTTTCAGAACAAGCTTTAGATTAATCCAGGAGTAGGCCTTAGTTATATTAGGACATTGCAAAAGTGCAAAAGTCTTAGACCACCATGCCAGAATTAGATTTGTTGTTTTTACAATGTTATAGTCTTCTTAAGCCCTTAGCTCCTCGTGGGTGCATAGGCCATTGACAAATATCCTCCATTTCACTCTGTTTATAGCTTTTCGCTCAAGCTCTCCCCAGTTGAGCCCACACTTTAACATTTCTGCCTCTACACTTCTTCTCCAGTTGTTCCTGGGGCGACCTTGTTTCCTTTTCCCTTGGGGGTTCCATTTCAGGGCTTGTCGAGTGATGTTTGTGGCAGGCTGTCTTAGGGTGTGTCCAATCCAACTCCACTTCCTCTTTTGGATTTGAAAGTCTATGGGGTCTTGGCTTGTCCTTTTCCATAGGTCCACATTGCTGACTTTGTCTTTCCACCAGATGTTTAATATCCTTCTGAGGCAGGTGTTGATGAAGGTTTGTAGCCTGTGTGTTGTGTGTTTGGTTGTTCTCCATGTTTCGGATCCGTACAGCATTACCTGTTTTACGTTGGAGTTGAAGATGCATATCTTAGTATTGGTGGAGATGTTTTTTGAGCTCCAGATCTTTCTGAGCATGTTAAACACCACTCTGGCCTTGTTAATCCTGCTTCTGATATCTGCCTCTGTCCCTCCGTTGGTGTCCACTACACTGCCTAGGTAGGTGAAGGCTTCTACCTCCTTTAAGGGAGTGCTGTTCAGGTAAATGGGATGTCTATTTTTAGAGTGGATCTTAATCACTTGTGTTTTTGTTGTATTAGGAGTGAGACCAAGTTTTATTGCAGTTTGTGAAAGTCTGTCTGTCTTCTCTTGCATTTGTGTCTGTGTATGTGAGAGGAGAACTATATCATCCGCAAATTCCAGATCATCCAGCTGCTCCCACATTGTCCACTGAATTCCATTTCTCTTCCCCTCAGTTGTTTCCCTCATGGTCCAATCAATTGCAAGAAGGAAGAGGAATGGTGAGAGAAGACATCCCTGTTTGACACCCGTCTTGACCTCGAAGCTTTGGGAAAGCTGGCCTGCATGCATAACTTTACATACAGTGCCATCATACGAGTTCTTAATAAGGTTTATGATCTTGGTGGGGATTCCATAGTATTCCATTAGTTGCCATAGTGTTGTCCGGTCTAAGCTATCAAATGCTTTTTCAAAGTCAATGAAGTTCATATACAGGGACGTGTTCCATTCAATAGACTGTTCAATGATAATGCGTAGTGTTGCTATGTGATCTGTGCATGAGCGGTCTTTCATGAATCCTGCTTGCTGGTCCCGGAGCTTCTTGTCTACAATTTCCTGAAGGCGATTGAGGATGACCCGATTAAAGACCTTACTGGGCACTGAAAGTAGTGTAATCCCTCTGTAGTTGTTGCACTTCCTTAGGTCACCCTTTTTTGGTAGTTTCACTATGTGCCCCTCTGCCCATTCTGTGGGTGTCTTCTCCTCCTCCCAAATTCTCCCAAAGAGGCTGTAGAGCATGTCTGTAGATGTATTTATATCAGTTTTAAGGGCTTCAGGTGGAATATTGTCAGGGCCAGCAGCCTTGCTGGTTTTCAGTTGTTTGATTGCCGCTCTTATTTCAATGTTATAGTGATCATATTTAATCGTTTCTCAGTCTCTTTAATAGACTACATCCAGAAAATACAGGAAATTTATAGTATTAAAACTATGAAAATGTAAACAGATGTGTCAGGTTTTTAGGGTAAACTCCCCTTCCACTTGAGCAATAGCAACTGCAGGATCTCTTTAACCTAAATAAAATGAAATCCTAATTTATAATTGTAAAGAAATTAGTCTTTGTACTTCATTCTGCTCAAAAACGCTCAAGATGTGTTTAGTGCCAAGAGAGGTCACACTAAACACAGACGATGCCTAAAAAGGACATTTAGCTGTAAAAATTTAATTTTTTATTTTTTGTACATATTTCCTGTATTTTCTGTTTGTATCTTAATAAAATAAAATGAAAAGCAAATATGAATGGAAATTAAAACTTCTAAAACAACAAGTCTGGTGGTGGTGGCTTAAGACTTTTGCACAGTACTGTAAGTCGTTTTTACAAGCAAACCTTACAATAAACAATGCAGTTGAGACAAAACAAGGGCCCTGGTATATGTTAAGACATGTCAGTAAGGTGTTTTGAAATTAAGGCAGCTCAAACATGCATTTTAGTCTGGGACTGATAAGCCCTGTCCGGGAAAGCGCCCCAAAAGAGATTATTTTAGTAACGCTTTGGTACATATTAGTACTTCAAAGGTATGTATTAGGACCTGGGTCGTCATGCACCAATTTTATTTAAAGGGGCACAGTGTGCACAGCTCACAGAAATTTGTGCATACACAGACATCAAACCAAATATATTATAGAGCTTTCAGTCTCTTCCTTGGCACCTACATTTCTAACAATCTGAGCGCCCCTGCAAAAACCTCAAAAATAAAAGTGTTGACTAACTTTTATATCAAATACTATTCAATTGGAACAATGACATATTGGCATCATATTTACATCTGAAACGGCATGTTTTGTTTATTTACGTTTTGTTTAATGAGTTGTTTAATCGTCTCATTAATTCATTTTACACAACAACTGCATTATCATATGAAATTAATGTAATTTTAAATCCATTAAAGGAATAGTCTACTAATTTTCAATATTAATCTATGTTATTACCTTAACTTCGACTCGCCTGAAAAGTCCGCTCCCCTTCTCCCTCTCATAATGGGAGAGGGAGGGTGTTACTGCGCCGAGTCGAAGTACTCCCATTAGTGCTATTACGCCATACAGTATAGTTCCTCTTTTAAATCCGCTTAGAAAAGCGCTACGTTTTATTTTGTACCACCAAACTTGCTCGTATAACTACTCGTCTTAAATAGGAAAAACGTTGGTGTGTTTGGTCACTTCTAACTTTATCTCTGTTTGATACCATTGAATGAATGGGGCTAAGCTAAATGCTATCGAAGTGTCGCAGCGCGCTCCAGCGCTTACGTGCACGCACACAGATGACAGAGGGATGTATCAACAATTCTTAGTTAAGGTAATAACATAGTTTATTATTGAAAATGAGTAGACTATTCCTTTAAGTATATAAACACAAAAATTACATAAACTATAGCCACGTGATTGATTTTAAAGTTCAATAATGATTTTAAAAAATATGTTTAGATAAAATTATTGGAGGAACGGATCTTTGCATAAAATTTTACCTCATATGTGAGCATGTGTGATTCCGCGCCCCCGTGAACTCTGGCGAACTTTGGCGTTGTACCAAGAATATGAATCTAGAAATCTCTTCTATATAACGTCGAGACGGTCACATTTTAAACCATATATTTTCTACACAGACGAGGTTACCTGCACATTACCGTACTGAGGTCTGGAAATGATGTGAGCGTATCTTACACGTTTTAATTCCTCAGATAGCCAATGCAGCAGCAACAGCAAAGCTCGTGAGCTCGCTCAGACGCTGATGACGTCAGAATAAAGTAATGTAACACGATCAAAACACTATCAAAACGGCAAAAATCTCTGAAAAGCGACAAGGACGCAACACAGAATTGATAATATTGTGCATATTAAACAGATAAAAGAAAAGTAACAGAATGGACGCGTCTTTGAAATATATATATACAGTACATGTATATAATTGGTAACACCTAAAAATTATTTCTTATATTTTATATATGATATATTTTAAGTTGATTCAACTTTGCACAGTGTGGGACCATATTTTGACCATATTTTTCTATGGGTCTAAAGCAACATGTGGGTGGATAAATGATGAAAGAATTCAGGAATTGTCTCTTTTATGTCTGATGGAATTAAGATGTAGATGTCAGTCTCTCACAGATCTCATATTCTTTCACTCCTATAGCCGGATCTCTGGCAGGAGGAGCAGGTAAAGTTATGGAACAGTCACTATTAAAATACTTCCCAGTTATTCCTTCTGCTTCTTCTGACACAGAGCAGTATAGTGGGCTGACTGCTCCCTCTTCAGAGCTCTGTAAATGAGATAAACATGTAATCAAGAAAGTTCTACAGTGATATAGTAGGAAAATGTCAAGGTCAACAAAACATTCAACCCCTTCGCCACGCTTAGATGTAAACCAGATTTTGAACCTCTGCCTTGTTCTCTCTTGCATTCCCTTTCTGTTTTAGTTCTTGTAATAATCAAGGAGCCATTTTAAAGAACCACACTTAAGCTTTTATGTCAAGGAATGTTTTGGATTTGTTTCAACTGCAGTTATGCGGAAAAGTGACACCATATGGAAGTGTGTTTTGCACCCACTTCCAGTAAAACCAGTGCTCTTTGAAGCCAAGTTCATGAGAAGTTCAGTGTGTGTGTTAAAGGATTAGTCCATTTATTTTAAAAATCCAGATAATTTACTCACCACCATGTCATCAAAAATGTTGATGTCTTTCTTTGTTCAGTGGAGAAGAAATTATGTTTTTTTGAGGAAAACATTCCAGGATTTTTCTCATTTTGATGGACCCCAACACTAAACAGTTTTTATGCAGTTTAAAATTGCAGTTTCAAAGGACTATAAACGATCCCAAATGAGGCATAAGGGTCTTATCTAGCGAAACGAATGCCATTTTTGGCAAGAAAAATTAAAACTAGATATGCAATTCCCAAGGAATTACCAGTGCATGAAAATGCAAAAAGTTGATTGCCAGAAATGTAAAAGAAATTTAGTCTAGTAGTTTACCTGGCTGTTGACATGTTTTAGTGTGAAGCTAGCATGATTTAAAAAAGTTATCATGATGAAATATGATGCTAGCATGATTAGCATGATTCAGCATGACGTTAGCATGATGCTAGCATGATTAGCATGAAGCTAGCATGACTAGCATGAAGCTAGCATGATGCTAGCATGATTAGCATGAAGCTAGCATAAAGCTAGCATGATTAGCATGAAGCTAGCATGATGATAGCATGATTAGCATGAAGCTAGCATGATGCTAGCATGATTAGCATGAAGCTAACATGATGTTAGCATGATTAGCATGAAGCTAGCATGATGCTAGCATGATCAGCATGAAGCTAGCATGATGTTAGCATGATTAGCATGAAGCTAGCATGATGCTAACATGATTATCATGCTGCTAGCATGATTAGCATGATGCTAGCATGAAGCTAGCACGATGCTAGCATGAAGCTAGCAGGATGCTAGCATGATTAGCATGAAGCTAGCAGGATGCTAGCATGATTAGCATGAAGCTAGCACAATGCTAGCATGATTAGCATGAAGCTAGCACGATGCTAGCATGATTAACATGAAGTTAGAATGTTGCTAGCATGATTAGCATGAAGCTAGCACGATGCTAGCATGATTAGCATGAAGCTAGCACAATGTTATCATGATAAACACGAAGCTAGCATGATTAGCATGAAGATAACACGATGCTAGCATGATTACCATGAAGCTAGCACGAAGCTAGCATGACTAGCATTAAGCTAGCATGATGCTAGCATGATGCTAGCATGACGTTAGCATGATGCTAGCATGATTAGCATGAAGCTAGCATGAAGCTAGCATGACTAGCATGAAGCTAGCATGATGCTAGCATGATTAGCATGAAGCTAGCATGATGCTAGCATGACTAGCATGAAGCTAGCATGATGCTAGCATGACTAGCATGAAGCTAGCACGATGTTAGCATGACTAGCATGAAGCTAGCACGATGCTAGCATGATTAACATGAAGCTAGCACGATGCTAGCATGATTAGCATGAAGCTAGCACGATGCTAGCATGATTAGCATGAAGCTAGCACGATGCTAGCATGATTAGCATGAAGCTAGCACGATGCTAGCATGATTAGCATGAAGCTAGCACGATGTTGGCATGATTAGCATGAAGCTAGCACGATGTTAGCATGATTAGCATGAAGCTAGCACGATGCTAGCATTATTAGCATGAAGCTAGCACGATGCTAGTATGATTAGCATGAAGCTAGCACGATGTTATCATGATTAGCATGAAGCTAACACGATGTTAGTATGATTAGCATGAAGCTAGCACGATGTTATCATGATTAGCATAAAGCTAACATGATGTTAGTATGATTAGCATGAAGCTAGCATAATTTGCATGAAGCTAGCATGATGCTAGCATGATTACCATGAAGTTAGCATGAATTTAGCATGAAATTAGCATGATCCTAGCATTATTAGCATGATGCTAGCATGATTAAGATGATGCTAGCATGACTAGCATGAAGCTAGCATGATTTAGCATGAAGCTAACAAGATTTAGCATGAAGCTAGCATGATTTAACATTAAGTTAGCAAGATTTATTATAAAATTAGCATAAAGCTAGCATGAAACTAGCACGAAGCTAGCATGACTTAGCATGAAGCAAGCATGAAGCTAATATGACCCAAAGACCCAACCCCCATGTCTCTATGATGTCCGGATCCAGAGATATAAGGCTTTGTTTATTATGTTGCTAGGCTGCTCATATTTGGTTGCTAGGGGCGTGGCTTAATACCTCAATAAGGATGGTGAGAGACTGATTGGATGCCTGAGTAAAATGAGCCCACCCCCATGTCTCTGTGACACTGTGCTGCAAAGATATCCATCTGGGCATTTTATAATGGCAGTCTATGGGAGATGTTGCTAGGGTGCCCAAAATGGTTGCTAGGGGCGTGGCTTGATAGCTCAATAAGGATCCTAAGGGACTGATTGGATGCCTGAGTAAAATGAGCCCACCCCCATGTCTCTACGACACTGCGCTGCAAAGATATCCCATCTGGGACGTTTTTATTTCCTTATATGGGCATGATTCCTGCCCCATTATAAGTCTATGGGGAAATTTGGGGGCCTCTTACACCCCAGGGGTACAACTTACACCCCATTGTGAGGTATGTTCTTACAGAGCCTGCCAGCCTCTTCAAATGTGGCAAGTCACAAGTTTCTGTGAAATTCTAGGTCTGAGCTACGACTCGTCAAAGTTTGTCTCCATGTTAAGTCAATGGGATTTTTCGGCTGCTTTTTCGCCCCTGGGGCGAAGACCGTACCCCCGATCGCTTATAAAAGTCATAGCCCACTATTCCCGAATAGTCCGCACGTTTGAGAGTTTGAATGAAGTTTCTAAGTTAAGCGGTTCGAGCCGTATTAATTGCCGAAATTTTGTTGGAAGAATAATAATAATAATAATAATAACTAGATATGCAATTCCCAAGGAATTACCAGTGCATGAAAATGCAAAAAGTTGATTGCCAGAAATGTAAAAGAAATTTAGTCTAGTAGTTTACCTGGCTGTTGACATGTTTTAGTGTGAAGCTAGCATGATTTAAAAAAGTTATCATGATGAAATATGATGCTAGCATGATTAGCATGATTCAGCATGACGTTAGCATGATGCTAGCATGATTAGCATGAAGCTAGCATGAAGCTAGCATGACTAGCATGAAGGTAGCATGATGCTAGCATGACTAGCATGAAGCTAGCATGATGCTAGCATGATTAGCATGAAGCTAGCATGATTAGCATGAAGCTAGCATGATGCTAGCATGATTAACATGAAGCTAACATGATGTTAGCATGATTAGCATGAAGCTAGCATGATGCTAGCATGATTAGCATGAAGCTAGCATGATGCTAGCATGATTAGCATGAAGCTAGCACGATGCTAGCATGATTAGCATGAAGCTAGCACGATGCTAGCACGATGCTAGCATGATTAGCATGAAGCTAGCACGATGCTAGCATGATTAGCATGAAGCTAGCACGATGCTAGCATGATTAGCATGAAGCTAGCACGATGCTAGCATGATTAGCATGAAGCTAGCACGATGCTAGCATGATTAGCATGAAGCTAGCACGATGCTAGCATGATTAGCATGAAGCTAGCACGATGCTAGCATGATTAGCATGAAGCTAGCACGATGCTAGCATGATTAGCATGAAGCTAGCACGATGTTATCATGATTAGCATGAAGCTAGCACGATGCTAGCATGATTAGCATGAAGCTAGCACGATGCTAACATGATTAGCATGAAGCTAGCACGTTGCTAGCATGATTAGCATGAAGCTAGCACGATGCTAGCATGATTAGCATGAAGCTAGCACAATGTTATCATGATAAACACGAAGCTAGCATGATTAGCATGAAGCTAACACGATGCTAGCATGACTAACATGAAGCTAGCATGAAGCTAGCATGAAGCTAGCATGATGCTAGCATGATTAGCATGAAGCTAGCACGATGCTAGCATGATTAGCATGAAGCTAGCACGTTGCTAGCATGATTAGCATGAAGCTAGCACGATGCTAGCATGATTAGCATGAAGCTAGCACGATGTTATCATGATAAACACGAAGCTAGCATGATTAGCATGAAGCTAACACGATGTTAGCATGACTAACATGAAGCTAGCATGAAGCTAGCATGACTAGCATGAAGCTAACATGATGCTAGCATGATTAGCATGAAGCTAGCATGATGCTAGCATGATTAGCATGAAGCTAGCATGAAGCTAGCATGATTAGCATGAAGCTAGCACGATGCTAGCATGATTAGCATGAAGCTAGCACGTTGCTAGCATGATTAGCATGAAGCTAGCACGATGGTAGCATGATTAGCATGAAGCTAGCACAATGTTATCATGATAAACACGAAGCTAGCATGATTAGCATGAAGCTAACACGATGCTAGCATGACTAACATGAAGCTAGCATGAAGCTAGCATGACTAGCATGAAGCTAGCATGATGCTAGCATGATTAGCATGAAGCTAGCATGATGCTAGCATGATTAGCATGAAGCTAGCATGATTAGCATGAAGCTAGCATGATGCTAGCATGATTAACATGAAGCTAACATGATGTTAGCATGATTAGCATGAAGCTAGCATGATGCTAGCATGATTAGCATGAAGCTAGCATGATGCTAGCATGATTAGCATGAAGCTAGCACGATGCTAGCATGATTAGCATGAAGCTAGCACGATGCTAGCACGATGCTAGCATGATTAGCATGAAGCTAGCATGAAGCTAGCATGACTAGCATGAAGCTAGCACGATGCTAGCATGACTAGCATGAAGCTAGCACGATGCTAGCATGATTAGCATGAAGCTAGCACGATGCTAGCATGATTAGCATGAAGCTAGCACGATGCTAGCATGATTAGCATGAAGCTAGCACGATGCTAGCATGATTAGCATGAAGCTAGCACGATGCTAGCATGATTAGCATGAAGCTAGCACGATGCTAGCATGATTAGCATGAAGCTAGCACGATGCTAGCATGATTAGCATGAAGCTAGCACGATGCTAGCATGATTAGCATGAAGCTAGCACGATGCTAGCATGATTAGCATGAAGCTAGCACGATGCTATCATGATTAGCATGAAGCTAGCACGATGTTATCATGATTAGCATGAAGCTAACAAGATGTTAGTATGATTAGCATGAAGCTAGCACGATGTTATCATGATTAGCATAAAGCTAACATGATGTTAGTATGATTAGCATGAAGCTAGCATAAATTGCATGAAGCTAGCATGATGCTAGCATGATTACCATGAAGTTAGCATGAATTTAGCATAAAATTAGCATGATCCTAGCATTATTAGCATGATGCTAGCATGATTAAGATGATGCTAGCATGATTAGCATGAAGCTAGCATGATTTAGCATGAAGCTAACAAGATTTAACATGAAGCTAGCATGATTTAACATTAAGTTAGCAAGATTTATTATAAAATTAGCATAAAGCTAGCATGAAACTAGCACGAAGCTAGCATGACTTAGCATGAAGCAAACATGAAGCTAATATGACCCAAAGACCCAACCCCCATGTCTCTATGACACTGCGCTGCAAAGATATCCCATCCGGGACGTTTTTAGTTCCTTATATGGGCATGATTCCTGCTCCATTATAAGTCTATGGGGAAATTTGGGGACCTCTTACACCCCAGGGGTACAGCTTACACCCCATTGTGAGGTATGTTCTTACAGAGCCTGCCAGCCTCTTCAAATGTGGCAAGTCACAAGTTTCTGTGAAATCCTAGGTCTGAGCTACGACTCGTCAAAGTTTGTCGCAATGTTAAGTCAATGGGATTTTTCGGCTGCTTTTTCGCCCCTGGGGCGAAGACCGTACCCCCGATCGCTTATAAAAGTCATAGCACACTATTCCCGAATAGTCCGCACGTTTGAGAGTTTGAATGAAGTTTCTAAGTTAAACGGTTCGAGCCGTATTAATTGCGGAAATTTGGTTGGAAGAATAATAATAATAATAATAATAATAATAATAACTAGATAGGTACATTTCCTGAAGAAAATGTGAGTGGTGCTTGCCGTGGCAAATTTCGGGGGACAATATATGATTATACTCCAAGCCAAAAGTAAAACAATTCAACCCACATGTCTCTACGATATTCTGATGCGAAGATATAAGGCTTTGTTTATTCGGTTGCTAGGGTACTGTATTTGGTTGCTAGGGAGAAAATTGGCATCCACTAGTGATTACACTCCGAGTCACGAGTCAAACGGTCAAACCCCTCTGTCTCTACGATGTTCTGATGCGGAGATATAAGGCTTTGTTTACTCTGTTGCTAGGGTACTGTATTTGGTTGCTAAGGAAAAAAATGGCATCCACTAGTGATTACCCTCCGAGTCACGAGTCAAACGATCCAACCCCCGTGTCTCTACGATGTTCTGATGCGGAGATATAAGGCTTTGTTTACTCTGTTGCTAGGGTACTGTATTTGGTTGCTAGGGAAAAAAATGGCATCCACTAGTGATTACCCTCCGAGTCACGAGTCAAACGGTCTAACCCCCGTGTCTCTACGATGTTCTGATGCGGAGATATAAGGCTTTGTTTACTCTGTTGCTAGGGTACTGTATTTGGTTGCTAGGGAAAAAAATGGCATCCACTAGTGATTACCCTCCGAGTAACGAGTCAAACGGTCCAACCCCCGTGTCTCTACGATGTTCTGATGCGGAGATATAAGGCTTTGTTTACTCTGTTGCTAGGGTACTGTATTTGGTTGCTAGGGAAAAAAAATGGCATCCACTAGTGATTACCCTCCGAGTCACGAGTCAAACGGTCCAAACCCCGTGTCTCTACGATGTTCTGATGCGGAGATATAAGGCTTTGTTTACTCTGTTGCTAGGGTACTGTATTTGGTTGCTAGGGAAATAAATTGCATCCACTAGTGATTACCCTCCGAGTCACGAGTCAAACGGTCCAACCCCCGTGTCTCTACGATGTTCTGATGCAGAGATATAAGGCTTTGTTTACTCTGTTGCTAGGGTACTGTATTTGGTTGCTAGGGAAAAAAATGGCATCCACTAGTGATTACCCTCCGAGTCACGAGTCAAACGGTCCAAACCCCATGTCTCTACGATGTTCTGATGCGGAGATATAAGGCTTTGTTTACTCTGTTGCTAGGGTACTGTATTTGGTTGCTAGGGAAAAAAATGGCATCCACTAGTGATTACCCTCCGAGTCACGAGTCAAACGGTCCAAACCCCATGTCTCTACGATGTTCTGATGCGGAGATATAAGGCTTTGTTTACTCTGTTGCTAGGGTACTGTATTTGGTTGCTAGGGAAAAAAATGGCATGCACTAGTGATTACCCTCCGAGTCATGAGTCAAACGGTCCAACCCCCATGTCTCTACGATGTTCTGATGTGGAGATATAAGGCTTTGTTTACTCTGTTGCTAGGGTACTGTATTTGGTTGCTAGGGGCGTGGCTTGGGAGTGGCCAATGATGTGCCCAGTGATTACACTCCGAGTCACAAGTAAAACGGTCCAACCCCCGTGTCTCTACGATGTTCTGATGCGGAGATATAAGGCTTTGTTTACTCTGTTGCTAGGGTACTGTATTTGGTTGCTAGGGGCGTGACTTGGGAGTGGCCAATGATGTGCCCAGTGATTACACTCCGAGTCACAAGTAAAACGGTCCAACCCCCGTGTCTCTACAATGTTCTGATGCGGAGAAATAAGGATTTGTTTATTCGGTTGCTAGGGTGCTCCAATTTGGTTGCTAGGGGCGTGGCTTGGGAGTGGCCAATGATGCGGCCAGTGATTACCCTCCGAGTCACGAGTAAAACGGTCCAACCCCCGTGATTCTATGATGTTCTGATGCAGAGATATAAGGCTTTGTTTATTCGGTTGCTAGGGTGCTCATATTTGGTTGCTAGGGGCGTGGCTTGGGAGTGGCCAATGATGTCGCAAGTTATTACGCTCTGAGTCACAAGTAAAATGGTCCAACCCCACTGTCTCTACGATGTTCTGATGCGGAGAAATAAGGATTTGTTTATTCGGTTGCTAGGGTGCTCCAATTTGGTTGCTAGGGGCGTGGCTTGGGAGTGGCCATTGATGCGGCCAGTGATTACCCTCCGAGTCATGAGTAAAACGGTCCAACCCCCATGATTCCACGATGTTCTGATGTCGAGATATAACTGTTTGAATTTTATGTTGCTAGGGTGCTTAAAAGTGGTTGCTAGGGGCGTGGCTTAATAGCTCTGGGACTATCCTGATAAATTGATTGGATGTCTGAGTAAAATGAGCCCACCCCCATGTCTCTACGACATTGTAAAGCGAAGATATCCCATCTGGAACTTTTTTATTCCCTTATATGGGCATGTTTCCTGCCCCATTATAAGTCAATGGGAATTTTCGGGTGCCTCTTACACCCCAGGGGTGCAGCTTACACCCCAATGTGATGTATGTTCTTACAGAGTCTATCACCCTCTTCAAATGTTGTAACCTACATGTTTCTACAAAATCCTCAAACGGAGCTATGACCCGTCAAAGTTCGGCCCAATGTTAAGTCAATGGGATTTTTCGGTTGGTTTTTCGCCCCCCTTTCGAAAATCCTGCACCCGATCGCTTATAAAAGTCATAGCACACCTCTCCTTAATAATCCGGTCGATTTGAGCCCTCTTTCATGGGACTGTGGCAAACCGTGCGGGACGAGTTACGCGCCGAAAAAGTGTGCAGACATAAGAATAAGATATAATAATAATAATAAGTATGAGCAATAATAATAGTGATGCCTTGCATAAATGCAAGCACCACTAATAATAAAAAGCCCAGTAAGAACAGTACAGCGCATTTTCAATGCACTGTAATAAAAAGCCCAGTAAGAACAGTACAGCGCATTTTCAATGCACTGTAAATATGCACTTTTAAACCACAAATTCTCATCTATCGCCATTCCTGTGATGCACTAGCCCGACCTCATGTAATTGCGTAATGCTGTGGAAAGGTCACGTGTTACATATATGAAACGCACATTTGCAGACCATTTTAAACAATAAACTGACACAAAGACATTAATAAGTATCATTTCACATACAACAACCTTTTAACGGTCCTCTTTCTCCACACTTAAACACTGGGGCGTAGTTTCGCATACGTCATCCGTGACCTCTTGACGTGATGACGTATTACATGAGGTCGCGCTGGCGCATCACAGGACCGGAGGAAGACGAGAAGTTGTAGTTTAAAAGTTTCTTGCCAAAAATTACAATCGTTTCGCTAGATACGACCCTTATGCCTCGTTTATCGTTTAGAGTCCTTTGAAACTGCAATTTTAAACTGCATTAAAACTGTGTTGGGGTCCATTAAAGTCCATTAAAATGAGAAAAATCCTGAAATATTTTCCTCAAAAAACAAAATTTCTTCTCGACTGAACAAAGAAAGACATTAACTTTTTGGATGACATGGTGGTGAGTAAATTATCCGGATTTTTTTTAAGAAAATTGACTAATCCTTTAAGCGACACTGGATTGAACACTGGGTGTTTTGTGACTTACTTTAAAGAAGAAAAATCCAACCATGTTGAAGAGGAATCGGACAATAAAGTTATAGTTTCTCATGACTTCTGTCATAACTACACCAGGATGCAAAGAGTTTGCTGTGACACCTGAAACATGTAGGAAACACACAGGCATCAATCGTTTTAAAGACAAAACAACAAGCACTTGGCTAAAGTCCTGGGTGCCTTCTTGATATCAAACGATAAAATTTAAGAGGGATAGTTCACCCAAAAAAACATTTACTCACCCTCATGTTGTTTTGAACCAGCATGAGTTTCTTTATTCTGTTAAATACAAAGATATTTTGAACAATATCACACAGTTGGTGGTACCCATTGACTTTCATATATTGGTTTATCCTACCATGGAAGTCATTGGGTATGGTAATGTGTGCTTACCATCATTTATCAAAATATCTTCTTTTTGGTTGAACCATCCCGTAAATTTTAATCTTTGGGCATATGTTTGTTGTCCAGCTGTACGAATTTGGGAGCTTTTACTTTCTCTCTCTCTCTCTCTCTCTCTCTCTCTCTCTCTCTCTCTCTCTCTCTCTCTCTCTCTCTCTCTCTCTCTCTTTATTATTTATCTATCCAGATGAAAATCTCAGCCTACTCAGTTTATGTTTTTCTTGGTTACATAAACCTCCATTTAGTATTCTTGATGTCTACACAAATGATCTGGAACGAATATAATTTAAGATTGATTTCTCGTGTATGAATCTAATTTGGATTCACTGTTTCTTTTCTAAAGACAGCACCAGATGAAAGCTCATGGAAGAAATGAAAAAAAAGTGATTTGGATGTGTACCTGTGCCCTGAAGCCTGCGTGCCAACTCATTTGTCCAAATGACATTGTGTAACTTAGTGTGATTATAGGCACTATCCATCACATAAGTTAAGTTCTCCCCACGGAAATGAGAGAAGTCCACTTCACCTCTCCAGTGATTCACAGAAGCAATATTTACAATGCGAGCAGGGGCTGATTTTTTCAGTAGGTCTGCAGGATAATGAGAAGATCAGATGATGCATTGCTACCTCAAGTTCTTGGTATGCTGTACATATGCTATATCAACACTGGCATTATTGTCTGACCTAAAAGCAAATGGGTAAGTAGGAATGGCCCAATGTGGTTGGTTGCAAATGTGATATCCAACCCATCAGCTGTGATATCTTTTGGAAGGCCTGTAGAAGCAAGCAAACGAAAACGAAATGGCTGAACCAGTTTAGGCAGATTTATATTTTTTGTAGGGGAATATATATAAAAAAGAGGGATTAAGATTGAATTTCCACCTGAAGCTCCGGCATTATTGACCAGAATGTGCAATTCCTTCTCTTCCTCCAAGATCTGAGCAGCAAACTTCCTTACAGATTCAAGTGATGATGTGTCAACCAGACGCAGATGAACATTCTGGTTCCCACTACTTTTAATGATTTCCTGCAAAGCTGCTGAACCACGAGCCTCGCTCCGGCATGCCAGGAACACCCGCGCCCCACGCCGGGCAAAGTCCAGGGCAATGAACTTGCCAATTCCTGATAGTTAAGATCAGCGCAAAAAAGTTGATTTGCGCTAATAGTATCAAAGTCAGTCATAACTTCATTTCATATGAATTCAGATATTTAATTTATGACAACATAGATTAGAGAAACATCAGCTTATGAAAATTGATAAGGTGACGCAACATTCACTCAGTAGTCAGGCTATAGATACAGTAGTAAATTGGTTCGATCACAGGGAACACAAATATTGATAAAATGTAACCTACTGTGTTATTTTAATGGACGGGATTAAAGCGACTGACGAATGCGTAAATGCGCAATCTTGAATTGTAAATTAAAGTAGCCTAAATAGAAGTATTAATTATTTCGTATGTGTGATCTCTCGCATGATTTGACATATTTGATAATTTTTCTTGAAAATAGTATATCATTCATGTTTTGCGCACTTGTTTTATGCAAACTTGTGCACGCTTACCAATAAATAAACCCAATACATGATACTTATTAGTCAAAAGTATTCTCAAATGCATTGGAACAAATAAATAAACCCAATAAATGATACTTATATTAATCAAAAGTATTTTCACCTGTATTGGCACCCGTGACGATAGCAGTTTTCCCCTTTAACTTTACCGGACAAGCGCGCGGGTCCCACGAACCTCTCCGTTGCGCGCGCACTACGACGAACAATATCACAGTTGAAATCATCCATAAGGGATGGGAATATATGTCACTCCACTCCCACGACATTTACCAAGTTGTTGTGGCTCCGAATATTTAGATGAAAGCCGGTCGCATATCCTGGGAGACAATGGATACGAATGTGCACTGGTTGTGCGCACAGGGCTAAAAGTCTTCTATCAATGCATTACGAGTTATTCAAGCGTATTCATTCCCAGCCTCCGCTGGGTCTTAACGTCTGAATGCATGCTTATACCTTGAACAGACAAGACAGATTAAGACAGACTAACCTTAAACAAATCATAAACATTGCAGTTATATCTAACGTGGAGTTTAGGTCAGATCATAAGAAACACAAGATAGCAGGCGTTATTTGAGATATTTTGTACTCTTATTCAAAGATATAATATTTTATCAGTATGTGCATGCGTAACATGACATGCAAACGCATTACCTTGCTAGCACCACGATGAACCAGTTAAACTAGAATAGCAAAACTACCTGCATTGCTTTACTTTTTCAGAACGCATAGCATTTATGTCATATGAGAGGCACATAGAGGGTGTATTTCATAAATAGCGTTTCCAGCCAAGTTTGAGCAATTAAAAAAGAAGTATAAATACACATTTATATTTAAAATATTAATATAAAAAAATATTCTGCTATTTGAAATATTTTCATTGTCCTACAGAAATTTGCTTTTCATTTGCTTTACTTTTTTAAGATGAGGGAAAACTGGGAACTTCCATCAACTCATACAGTCACGAGAAAATTTGTTAGGCTCATCAGATTTCCTTTTCTGTTTAGCTCAGCATATTTTTCACCAAAACAAATCTTTCATCGTATTTGCAACTCCAGTAACTAACCTGTGGCTATACTACATGGTCAAATACACAAATATCCTCTGATTGTTCACAGGAAGCTGTGAGAAAATTTTATTTTCCCCTGGAATCAATTTTTTGTTCTGCCAGACTTTACGACCTCATGAAGTGCACAAAACATGATATCATATTGTGCTGATATCATTATCCTACACTCTAAAAACAAACGGTGCTATATAGCACCAAAAGTGGTTCTTTGCTCGTAATCATAGAAGAACCATTTTTAGTGCCATATAGCACCGGTGAAGCACCAGTGAAGCACCTGTGTAGAACCATATAGTGCTTTGTAGAACCATATGTGGTGCTATATGGCCCCTATATGGTTCTACACTGGTGCTTCACCAGCGCTATATGGCACTAAAAATGGTTCTTCTATGGTTACGATCCAAAGCAACAGTTTTGGTGCTATATAGCACCGTTTGTTTTTTAAGAGTGTACTCACTAAACTTCCTGTGGCATACATACTCTTGAGTGTTTGTGTGTCTTGTTTGTTAATGCTTTAAAGTGGTCGAGGCAAGCGGAGAATCATTATCTCAGCACACCAGATGCAGAACGAGTCCTTGCAACCACTGATAGATGGAAAGGTGATATACTTGCCTAAATAACAGCCCATTTTATCCCACTCATTTACAGAAATGAATAACAATGATATCATTATGTGGACAATTAGCACAAAAACTTATTTCAGATCCAAAGTTATTTGGATTGTATTTACACTCAAAAAATTATGGGTTATGTCCCATTGTTAGGTCAAATCTAAACATTTTGTAGGTTAATTTAACCCAACGGCTGGGTTTGTCCCTTTTGACCAAACGTTTTATCGAAAATGACCCAGCATAGTTTAACGTGTATGTTGAAAACCTCAGTGCATAGCTTTTGCCCTATATTCTTTAAATAATATTAAATACTTTTTAAGTACACATATGCTAAAATATATAGGGCTGCTTTGTACTTGACATGCATTAGATAGTCCTAGACTAAAAAATAAATGTAATGGCTGTCCAAACTGAAAACAACTTGCACTGACATACTTAAAATACATCAGTGCCCTTTGTTTTGCCTCAACATGCACACAAGTAATGTTTTTAGTAAGACATGTTTGTTAAAACGAGTTATATTTCCTAATTAAACTATAAGGCCTAGTCCTGGTTTAAGCTAATCCCTGTCCAGGAAACCACCCCATAGTGTTTAACCATGAATAATCTTTCAGTATGTTAGTAAAGAAAGTTTTTGCCCATTAAGGGATTAAGATTTGTGGTAATAATTGTAATGGCCGCAAGCAAACACAAAAATGTATACGTGGTGTTTACACTTTCACACAAGCAAAGACAAAAATGTGTCCCCTTATCTATATATTGAATATTATTGGATTGTACTTTGGTCTTCCATAGTTATGTATCTTTAACCAGTACTTCATACTGAATTTGTCAAACTTGATCCCATGAATGACTCTGAGAGATAAACAATCTTTATGATAAGCACAAAATCGCCAGCATGCATTAATAACAGATTCTGAGAGTACAGAGAAGAAATAACAAAAGTTTTAAAGTATTTAGAAATCTATTTTTATTAAAACATATTTGTGCAGAAACAGATCTATGGTTTAATGAAGATCTACATGCAAATTTGGGAGGAGTCTGATAATTCATTGCTGTCAAATTCTCTTAACACATGTAAAGTAAATTTGTAAAATAAGTGTCTCATTTGAATGTCGGTTTAAGCTTATCAGTATAATATATTTAAAGCAAAGAATCAATAAATAAAAGATAATTAAAGTTTAATTAAGTGAAATTGTAGGTTGCAAACATTAAAATATGACAAAACAAATTCCTAAACATTTATTTTAATATTTTTTTAGGAAATGCATATTTTTGAGTCAGGAACAGGTGTTTAAAAAGTTTTGTTTATTGAACAACATTTCAGTACATTTTAATGATTTTTTCCACAACATTTCTAATATCATAATATTACACACTGCGTGTGTAATGCTGATTGTTTGTTTATTTAAAAGTGGCATTTAAAATCATAATCCTGAAAACAGTTTGAAAGTGTTTAACAACATTACCATAAAACTAACATTTGACAATTATAAATGTAAGAACATTAGATTATTAAAATTATTTAGCTTAATGTTTAATTTATTTCTTAGGGGCATTAGCAGTTGTACCCCTTGACCTTCTGGTTGCACCACCTGACCTCTGCAATGAATTTACATTTAACAAACTTGGATTCTGGTATAAGCTTTTGTCTGTGATATCAAATTCATAAATATACAATTAAAATGTGTTTGATAAAATAGCACTTTTTTCTAGTTTTACATGGGTTGTACCACCTGACATAGAGGCAGTTTCTCAAATGTAAGGCTGCATCCTTCAGAGGTCACATTTGTAGGCTGCACGTCATCTTATTTCAGAATATTAACCATTTTTTTGTTTGTTTTACTATTATACTTAAGTTAGATGAAAATTGTTGTATGCTTATGACTTGTGAATAGTTAGTTAAGTGAAATAAACCAGGCTTAATGATGCATGCAGCCTGCATATGCGACCTCAGGATAATGCAGGCTTCCGTTTGAGATACGGCCAGAAAGCGTTCTAGCCTACCCATTACAGTAAAATAGCTATTTTTTCAGTATTTGAAAATAGTTTTTTTATCAGCCATAAAGACCACCTGAGGTTCACCGGATGATGTGTTTTTATGTTTACTGTTTATACTTGTTAACTTCATAATAAAAGGCCCATGATTGTGACCTTGACATTTGAGAACATCCAAATTGTTGGACAAAAGTTTTTCCAGTAATCCTAAAATCCCAACTCTGAATTTTTTAAACTGCTAATTTGTATGGACAGTTGCACTGTCTGCCATTTTACAATACACAAACATGTGTATTTATTATTAAAAAATACAGAAAACATATTTAGACTGATAGAATAAAGTGACATGTTATAAATTAATCAAGTTATTTTTTAAAGTACATAATGCTCCCCAACAAAAATATGCATGTCTGTTAAATTCACATATCACAAGACACAATTGTCTGTTTGTTTTAGCTCATTTCCTGTTCCCCTTCACGCACCCCAATAGGTTACTAAAGGGTACACATGTGCTAAGAAAGGGGAGGAGCCAGGGGTTTGCATAAATAGACACTGCTCAGCTGACTACACTGCAGGAAGTACAATCCAACAAAGGTTTAGGAGATCCATTCAAAGAGTCTGTATAAAAAATTACCAACCTTGAAAACAAAGAAAAGTTCAAATAAAGAAATTGAGAGGGAGAAAATGGAGGAAGTTGGTATTCGAGGCCATGTGCCACAGACTATTGTGTCTATGCTGAAGATCAAGACTGAATGGATTCGTGTATTCCTGGCAGAGACCCTCTGCACGTACAGCATGATGGTAAGGGGGCCTTTAATTCTCCTTCATTAAAATTTGAATCATAGTGACTAATTAGCATTTTTACAATTGAGCCATTGTCATTATGTGATGACACCAAGTTTGCCATGCAGTTCAATAGAACTGTTGAGTGTTGCTTGATTCTGGAATCAGTTTATTCACTAAATGAACTTATTCAACAAATGAAGCATTAGACACCGAAAGCAAGCATGCTCGCTCGCACGCTCGCACGCTCGCACGCTCGCACGCTCGCACGCACGCACACGCACACGCACACGCACACGCACACGCTCGCTCGCACGCACGCACGCACGCACGCACGCACGCACGCACGCACGCACGCACGCACGCACGCACGCACGCACGCACGCACGCACGCACGCACGCACGCACGCACACACACACACACACACACACACACACACACACACACACACACACACACACACACACGAGTGGTCAGTAATAACGTTTGGGTCAGACCATGTGGTATCTAAATCCTATTTTTAGAAACATTGGCTGGTATCATGTTATTCCAGAATTGTCATATGATATATGTAAATTTTTTTTAGATAAATC
The DNA here is from genome assembly GCF_030506205.2 of Paramisgurnus dabryanus. Taxonomy (NCBI): domain Eukaryota; kingdom Metazoa; phylum Chordata; class Actinopteri; order Cypriniformes; family Cobitidae; genus Paramisgurnus; species Paramisgurnus dabryanus. The sequence goes on from NC_133354.1 coordinate 8,552,733, forward strand.
AAGCCCACCTTACATTTTTTTTTAACCTGCTTCACTTTAAACATATCGTTGGGTCAAAAGTGTCACATTTACCAATGCTAGGTTGTTTTAATCCATTGTTGGGTGAAATATAAACATTTAATTGGTAAATTTAACCCAATGTCTGGGTTTATCCCTTTTTGACCCAATGATGGGTTGAAAATGACCCAGGATTTTTTTTGTGTTTACTCCGAAAAATTACACTCGAAAATGCTGGGTTATTTCAAATATCAGAAACAGGTGAAATAACTCCGCACGGGATAATTTAGTGGTTAGTACACAATATTTAAGGGACACTCCACTTTTTTTGAAAAAATTATAATTTTCCACCTCCTCTAGAGTGAAACATTTGATTTTGTTACCTTTTTAGAATTCATTCAGCTGATCTCTGGGTCTGGCGGTATCACTTTTAGCATAGCTTAGCATAACCTACTGAATCTGATTAGACCATTAGCATTGCGCTAAAAAATAACCAAAGAGTTTGGATATTTTTCCTATTTAAAACTTGACTCTTCTGTAGTTACATCGTGTACTAAGACTGACAGAAAATTAAAAGTTGTGATTTTCTAGGCAGATGATGGCTAGGAACTATACTCTCATTCTGGCATAATAATCAAGGACTTTGCTGCTGTAACATGGCTGCAAGAGGCGCAATGATATTATGTACACTGCACAAAAATAGTCCCTTTAGTAGAAAATCACAACTTTTAGGACGGTTTCACATTTGGTGCGATTGCCTGGTACGAACCAGAGTTCGATTGCTCCCCCCTCCCCATGGACTGTGTTCACATATTATTTTTGCATCCGAACCGCGGTACGCTTGCATCATCAAGCTGCAGCCGGCAAGTTCTCATGTTGCTTGGCAACCGCTGTAAACGAGAAGACGACAAGCGTGATTGACGAACTCCAAGCAAGAGAAATGATTTCTGAATGCCTCCGCAAAAATTGACGTCGGCGGACAGACCGTTGTCATCGAAACGACTTTAGTATGTTTGGGGCAGACAGACGCAAGTGCGTTTCTGTATTATTTCTTTGAAAACAAAACCAAAGGTTTAAAAAATAAGAACAAAAGTCAAGCAAGCATTCTATGCATTTTGTTGTCAAGGTAAGTGCACGCACACAAACACACACGTCTGTTTTGGTGGGACATTCCATATAATACGTAATTAACAGCGGTTCACTTACGCGATTTGGTACGATTGCGCTCACATTAGCAGCGAACCAATCTGGAGTTCACATGAACCGGACCCCAGACCACCCTTTTTACGCGGACCTGAGTACGTTTTGCGGGTGCGCACCCGAGTTCGGAAGACAGCGTTCACATCATCCAAATGTACCGAACTCTGATGTCAATCGAACCCGGGTGCGCACCAAAAGTGCTAATGTGAAAACGCCCTTCATTTTCTGTCGGTCTACACGGTGTAACTACAGAAGAGTCAAGTTTTAAATAGGAAAAATTTCCAAACTCTTTGGTTATTTTTTAGCGTGATGCTAATGGTCTAATCGGATTCAATGGATTATGCTAAGCTATGCTACAAGTAGTGCCGCTAGACCCAGAGATCAGCTAAATGGATTCCAAAATGGTAAAAATCTAATGTTTAACTCTAGGGGAGCTGGAAAATGAGCATATTTTCAAAAAAAGTGGAGTGTCCCTTTAAAGTGCACTTAAAGAAATACTGGCTCTGACTTTCCTTTTTAGCAAAAACTCTGGGTTACTAGTAAAAAAGGGACAACCCAGCAGTTGGGATAAATTAACCCAGAAAATGTTTTGACCCAACAAACAATGAGTTGAAAAAAGCATTTTAAAACAACCCAGCATAGGCTAAATTACGACCCAATAGGTTTGTCACTTGACCCGTTGTTGAGATAAAAATAACCCAGCATTTTTTATTGCTGAAAACTGCTTTTAAATTGATATTGAATTCCAGGTGTTTGGCCTTGGGTCTGTAGCACAAGTGGTCATGGGAGATGGTATATTTGGAGAGTATCTCAGCATAAACATAGGCTTTGCACTAGGTGTGGCTATGGGCATGCACGTTGGTGGAAAGGTGTCAGGTAAGACAGCTCCCACATTTTGACCAAGATGACTTTTGCTATATTGCAAGATTCAACAAAAATAACATGTTTTATTCTATCACACAGGTGCTCATATGAATGCAGCCGTTTCTTTCACAATGTCTGTGTTTGGCCGTTTGCCCTGGAAGATGCTTCCCCTCTATGTTTTCGCTCAGTTTCTGGGTTCCTTCTTGGCTGCGGGGACCGTGTTTGTCATTTACAATGGTGGGCATACTCATTTCAAAACTTGGAAGTGATTTTGTACATAATGATTTTGCCTGGGTATGTAAAAAATGTTTCTTTGTTCACATCAATACTTTGCTTTATAGATGCTATTTATCATTACTGTGGTGGCAATTTCACCGTGTCTGGTCCCAAAGCAACAGCTGGAATTTTTGCAACATATCCGGCCCCTTACCTCTCAATCTACACCGGATTCCTTGACCAGGTATTTCAATATGGATGTTTTATTATGGTAAATGGTAAATGGACTGCATTTATATAGAGCTTTTAACTGACCTATGGCCATCCAAAGCGCTTTACAATTAGCCTCACATTCACCCATCCACTCACACATTCATACACCGACGGCGGTGTAAGCCATGCAAGGCGCCATCCAGCTCGTCGGGAGCAGCTGGGGTTAGGTGTCTTGCTCAAGGACACCTCGACACTTGGTCCGGTGGAGCCGGGGTTGAACCACCAACCTTCCGGTTTGCAGACAACCTACATGAACCACTAGGACACTACCGCCCCACATTTTTTATATTCCCAAAAATAACTTTAAATAAAGATAATATTAGTAGAATATAATTTAAATCTTACATCTATACTTTGTTTAAATAAGGTTCTGGGAACTGCCATGCTGTTGCTGTGTCTAATGGCTCTGGCTGACCAGAAAAACAAGCCGGTGGTACCCGGAGGGGAACCTGTAGGTGTGGGGCTTCTGGTGCTTCTCATTGGGATCTCGCTGGGGAGCAACAGTGGCTATGCCATCAATCCCACACGAGACCTGGGACCAAGAATCTTTACACTGATGGCAGGTTGGGGCCTTGAGGTTTTCAGGTAAATAGTCGACATTAAGTTATATAAACATTTTTAGATGAATGTGTATTTGGATTATCTATCACCTGCTTTTTAAGTTTGCCAATACGAGTCCTAACACGTTGATTTTAAGTCGTCCATGTCAGGAATCATAAGTAAAAACGTATCGCATTCCAGTGTCAGATAGTGATATCTCTGAACTTAAAGGGATAGTTCACCCAAAAAATGAAAATAATATAATTAATGACTCACCCTCATGTTGTCCCAAACTCGTAAGCCCTCCGTTCATCTTCAGTTTAGGATGTTTAATATTTAGTCAGAGAGCTTGTTGACCCTTCATTGAAAATCTATGTACGGTATAATGTCCATGTCCAGAAAGGTAATAAAAGCATCTTCAAAGTAGTCCATGTGACATCAGTGGGTCAGTTAGAATGTGTTGAAGCATCGAAAATACATTTTGGTCCAAAAATAACTAAAATTACGACTTTATTCAGCATTGTCTTCTCTTCCGCGTCTGTTGTGAAGCGCATGCGCAAGATTAAAGTCACGTGACTGTAGTGAGGCAGATGACATACGAAGTGGCTGACGTGTTATCTGGTGCGCCCCAGCTGTTTTTTTTTCTGTGCACGCCCGGGCTTCATTAACAGTCTGAGGGAAACGCACGCTGTAAGTTTGAAAAAAAAAAAAACTTCGCAAACACGTCAGCTGCGTCACTGCAGTTACGTGACTTTAGTCTCACGCATGCGCTTCACAACAGACGCGGAAGAGAAGACAATGCTGAATAAAGTCGTAATTTTAGTTATTTTTGGACCAAAATGTATTTTCGATGCTTCAACACATTCTAACTAACCCACTGATGTCACATGGACTACTTTGCTGATGTTTTTATTACCTTTCTGGACATGGACCGTATACCGTATGTAGATTTTCAATGAAGGGTCAACAAGCTCTCGAACTAAATATAAAACATCTTAAACTGTGTTTTAAAGATGAACGGAGGTCTTCCAAGTTTGGAACGACATGAGGGTGTGTCATTAATGACATTATTTTCATTTTTAGGTGAACTATCCCTTTAAGTATGGCTGCATGGTGTAGTTTAATATAAAATGTGTAGTTACACCATACACTGAAGTCTCACTGATGAATAAAGCAGCTGTAAATTACATTACTTCCCTCCAGGGCTGGCAATGGCTGGTGGTGGGTACCTGTGGTGGCACCTTTATTCGGAGGAGTGCTCGGGGCTTTAATCTACACAGCATTTGTAGAGCTACACCACCCTGATCACAGTAGCACAGAGGCGTTGTCTACAGATGATCCTGAATGTGTTTCTCTGGACAAATACAAAAACAGTACAGAGATATGTATATGAGAATTCCACTCTGAGACCGGATTAGTTTAGTACTGGGAGCATTAAAATTGAGGTTTCCAGGCATATCATGAGAAACAGATATTTGGCGAGGCCAAGTTTCTCTGTGAATGTAAATCTGGGGTGTATGTTTTTATAGAGCTATAAAGGAATAAGCTATTGAAAAACCAGGACACAGGACTGCCAAGAGTCTGATTTTTAATAAATATCAAGCGTACAACACTTCGGTCAACATGTTCGTATGCGTATCTCATGGGCTTTTGGCAGTGTGATGAAGTCATCGTTTATTCACGCCGTGTCTTCCCGAGACTGCCGGGCCTTTAGTTGTGGCTGAAACCTGTGCTTGTTTCTTTTTGGGGGTGGGCGGTTTGGTTTTGCCGTTGAACGCCTTGGCTGGGTCCAGTTTGTTCAGTACAGAATCATTGGCTGCATCTGGATGGGCGTCCACGTGGAACGTAAGCGGTTGGTAGAGGGCGGCCCACTGCTGTATAAAAAGATCATCTAGTTTGGCATGTATTTTATTCAATTGTAGATTAAAATCAGATGCTGTTGTTATTATTAGATGCAGGCAATTAAATGTGTTTTAGCAGGTCACTTAAAGCACCACGGAGAAAGAAATGTATCTGAGGACAGTACCTCAATTCATGTTCACTTTAGGTCAATAAAGAGGATTGTTGCATATTGCTTATGTTATTGTCTTATATATTAAAAAGCCATATTTTGCAAATACAACATTTTACATTTTTTTTTTTTGCAATTATTTGTATCTGTTTTGACTGAATGTAAAATAAATCAGAATTTCACTGTATATTGTATCTGACTGGAACTATAAATGTTGGCACCAAAACCCAAACTTTTTTCAACATAACTCCAAGAAAACCCTTGATGATTATACTGGACTTTCTCACCTTAGCTTGTGGACTAGTGCCATATGGTGTGAAATTATACTGCCATTCAGGAAGCCCCAGATGAGTGATCATAAGCCGGTAGTAAGCAGTGAACGAGGGGGTGAGATAATGCCAGAAAAGTGATCGGTCCAAAAACCATACCTCACACTGCTGGGCCATTACACCTGCAGAGTACCAGCCAGCAGGCACAGAGATGGTATGTTATAATCTGTTATACCACGGGTCTGTTGAATGCTGTATTCTGATTGGCTGAGAAATGATCCCGTGGGTATGCAGTAATTTCTGATAATAAATAATTCAAAGGACCGGAGTCAATTATTCCGCTTATACCACAGTTACCACAAACATTGCTCTGGTGCCTTTTTTTAAGACATCTGACAAGTAAGGTGTGGGGTTTACTGAAAAATAATCAACACCCATAAAACATTTCTCAGCCAATCAGAATACAGCATTCAACAGACCGGTGGTATCATTTTGTATATAATATACAGTTTTATAGATTATATACAGAAAAAAAATCTATACCTGGAGTGCAGCCCTTGTAAACCAAGCAGGCTTTGCCATTACCATTGCATGGGTCCAGCTCAAAAATTCGACTGCGAGAATCAAAATGAGGTGGATCTGGAGCATTAGATTCAAAAAGAGAAATTAACTTTCAGGGTCGTTTTTAATTGAAATATTCATGCAATTGTTACTAAACCATAAGCTGTGCCACTAAATACTACAAAACCTTTTTCAAAAATCTCACCTTCTATATCATCATCAAAGTCAAGGTCAGCTAAAGTAGGTGCATTGGGGAGGGAATACACATTTGACTGCAGCAGAGGACGTAGCTTAGCAATACTGTTGATTACCATGCAACCCACAGAGACCACTTTATCTGTAAGATACAAAGCATATAGTTTGTAGAAGTATGTACAATTCAGTGGCAACCGGTTACTTTTCTTCCAAAGGGGCGCATATTCAAAATATGTGTTCAGAGTGTCTCGCTCATCATGTCAAAATATGTGCGAGTTGGGTCATGTTAACCATGTGCATCATGCAAAATATGTGCCTGCTGCACAGGCGTCGAAAGAGTTTATGATAAAAGAGATGCTCACGTTCACAAAATACTCGCAAGACACTAACAATTTACATAATGAACTCTGATTATAGATTAAAGGTGGGGTGCATGATTTCAGTCAGCCTGACTACCAAAACACACTTCTAGCCAATCAGCAGTAAGGGGTATGTCTACTAACCGACATCGTTGCCTGGGTTGCGTATGTGTGGGGCGGGTCTATCAAAAGAAGGTCCAGATTCTATTGGGGTAGGTGCGTGTTTGTGATTTCAAATGTCAACGTTGGCTTTCAGACATCATGCACCCTGCCTTTAAGCAAGTACCTGGCAAACGTGAGCGTCTCTTTTAATCATAAACCCCTTCAAAGCGTCTGCAGCAGGCATGTATTTTGACATGTCGCGTGATGCACATAGGTTCACATGAAGCGCTGAAAACATGTATTGACATGATGAGCCAAAAAACCGACAGGCTAAATACATGTTGTGACGAGCTTCCCATCGTACGGCCTCGAAAAACAAGTCACTGGCGGCCACTCGTACAATATCATCCATTGGCTTCGCTTTTTTCGGATGCATTAATGTAACTTCCACTGAAACAGGAAGTTAGGGCAGGGCATTTAAGCCCCCCCCCTTTAAAACAGCCAATAGTGTTTAGTTTATTTCACATTCTCGATTCTAATGAGAGGCTGAAGTGCAGAATGATGTCATTTAAATTGTTGATCCCTATTGGCTGAAGTGAGAGACTGAGTTTTAAATACTTATATCTAAATGCAAGTATTCTTACGACCGACATATTTATATTAAGAGGAAAACATTTCAAATTTGATTTATTTTTTACTTTAGAAAGGTCAATTAAGGGGTTATTTTATATTCTTTTTTATATTTATTTATATTTACACCAAAATGCATAAAAATATCAAGTTATCAAAACTTTAATGGGGTTTTAATGGGGTAAAGAGATAAATGTGCTTGCATCAGTCTTCTCACCTTCCAGCTTGGAGTTCCAGGTAAGTGTGAACCCATCGGTTGTGAGATAGAAATCTCTCAGATCTTCAGGCAAACTACAGTTGTTTTTCTGGAGAACGCACAATAAACATTTGGGGTAAACAAACCCATATCAAAGGTCTGCTCTGAAAACATGCTGTTGTTTATATATCTTCAAACCTGCTCCCAGGAGAGAAGGTATCGTTTCTCTGCTGGTGCTTTCTCTGCAAATCGTACATCTTGCACACCCGGAATGCTCTCTATTAAATATTATATATAGAAGAATAATTCAAATGACATTTATACATATGCAGATCTGAAAGAAACAGGCACATCCCATTTTGAAGTAGGCTGGCAGAAATGCTTACATCAATGCAGCCGCATATGGCAAACCAAGCTACAACATACTATTTGGGTTATTATTTACGTTAAACAGCATGCCCTCACCTAAAACCCGGGTAATACCAAGGGTGAGTTTTTCCACAAATCCTTTAAACGTCCTGTCATCGCTTGCATCCTCCATCGTGACACACAAAACCATGCATTTGATGCACTGTGCATGCAGTCACGCCGACGGATGCTGAGGTTACCAAGTACGCTAAACCAAAACATTGCAGCTCTCAGCTCCTATTTGCCGGGAAGATGACAGACGGGTAATTTGACCAATAGCGCCCTGAAAGGGGGTCGCAGCTTGCGAAGATGAACCAATCGCACGTACCAGCAAGGAAAATAGGTGGGGGTACAAGTCTTTTATTTATTTTATTTTTTGACAAGTCGTAATTCTATTTAAAATATTTTATTTATTATTAGATTAGCAGTATGGATAGGCTATAATGCAGTGAAGATTAAGCATCAGATGCTGATGAAAAATTACAGAAAGAAAGTACAAAGAATATTACTTTAGAACCGCTACTGACTAATAAATATCTTGGAAGAAATATAATAAAGTTATCATAAAGAAACAGTAAATTATAAAATATTTTTAAAAATGACTACGTATACTTCACTCCAGTTCAGTAAGTGGCGGTAATGCATTAGATTTTGGCTGGCCAACCGCCAATGAATTTCACAAGAAGAAGAAGAAGAAGCGAATGAGTATATTGAAAGAACAAGAAAAACAAAGTAGTATATATGGTTCTATAATAAAATATATTAAAGAAATAGGAGTATTTGATAGAATTTAACCTTTAATTTTTTTTTTATGCGAATGTCATATGCCTACCAGTGCTTCACACTCCAGTCCAGTTGGTGGCGGTAAATGCACCATAAGTTGGTTTGCCATCCGCCATAAAAAGTCAATAGAAGAAGAAGAAGAAGAAGCGAATGAGAAGAGGAGGGGCGCTGTCACGTCATCTGGAAGTGGCGGTAGTTTCAGTATGGCGGTTGTTGCTAAGGGCGTTCATAGCAATGGATTTTACTGGGTTCATGACAGTATCCTTTACATTTCTTTACGTTTTTGTTGTTTATGTGTTTGTAAAAATGATTTAAATCATGCCTTGGCATACTTCCTCGTGTTTAGGAATTTGAAATATTTTCCACGACGGCCACTTGTCTAACAGAGGTTTGGGCTCTCAGCTTGTTAACGGATTTTCATTGTCTGCTTAACTTGTATTGTACTAATCTGTAGTTGTAAGTACAATAAGCAGCAGTTGCACTACATTGATCTGTTTTTGTACCATTTTAATCTTTAATTGGTTCACATTCCAGTATATTACAACGAACTTTTAAAGGTAACTTCTGAAATGTGCTTCATTCGTTTGTCATAAACTGTTTGTTAGTTTGGAGAATTGTCAGTTTAATTCCTCAGATTCACACCTTTTCTAACATCATTGTCAAATGAAAAAAGAAAGGCCAAGCGTTTTGTTGTGTGTTTAAACATGGACAAAATAGATGTACTGTTGTTTTCACAGTAGTGGCGCAGTTGCTATCGTAAATGGGCAACAGTGTCGTCTTGGTTCTCTTCCTAATATAATACGGGCCCAGATTAATTTATACGTAACGTTACATTTCCGCTTAAAAGCAGTCATGTGATTTTAGCCTAGCATTGTGTTTTGACCCATACCTTACGTATAAATCTTTGACTTGCCAGAATCAGACGAGGAGCAGCCCATGGTTTCTGTTACAGGTAAGGTATCCATCTTAATGGGCAGAGAGACACCTAAGTTAGTCACCTGTTATCATGTATGACATTTAAAAACATTTGTCTACATTCGTCTCATAGGGATAAATCGGAACACAGGTTTAAAGTTTGGCTCAGCAAATAATACAGAGGGAAAGATCAAAAGGAAATCTAGCAGTTTACATGTGTCAACACAAAACTCTGAGACAGTCATGGGAAAATCTCCAGTTCAGAAGTCTATCTCTACTGAAACCAAATATAAACTTATTACACCTGCACATGAACCAGCACTGGCTTCCCTCACCCCAGGCCAGGTAAGCATATTAACAAATATTTACACCGCTTAAAAGGTAAAGTTCCTTATTTTACTGCCATTTTTCACATTTATGCATCATTCACAATACAAATTAAAGGTTTGAACACACTTGCTCATACTATTTTTCACACCAATAGTATTAAATGACACACATGCACCTGTGTGAATTTGTAGTGAATTGTGTTTTTTGTAGGAATATACTTATAAACAGTACTGAAAAAGCTCCCATGTATGCTAGGCACTTTTTAGCTGCTTTAACTCGTCGATAATAAAAAAGTTTCTTAATAAAAAAATACATGTGACCCTGCACCACAAAACCATTCATAAGGGTCAATTTCTTCGACGTTAAGATTTATACATTATCAGAAAGCTGAATAAATAAGATTTCCATTGTTTAGTTTGTTAGGATAGGACAATATTTGGCAGAGATACAGCGTTTTGAAAATCAAAAAAGGGTAAAAAAAAATCAAATTTTGAGAAAATCGTCTTTTAAAGTTGTCCAAATGAAGTCCTTAGCAACACATCTTGGGTGATTCTCACGAAAACTTGGTTTTAAAAATGTCAAGCATGAAAATGTAAAAATTGCTTAAATGTACTTTTTTTCCCCCACCAAATATTGAAAAACAAAGTCTGAAGTAAATGGGAACATTAATTTAAACACTTTTACTTATCATTTAACACTTTTTGTAACATAATTTAAAAAAATTAGTCCTAAAAAAATCTCATTACCGCAACAGTCAGAAAACATCAACACTGACATATTTTCAAAATGACATGACAAACCTGAAAGAACATAATTTGGAGATTCTGCACATGCATTTAAAATCAAAGTATTATGCTTCTATTAATTAAATTAACATTTAATAAGCCTCTGTTGCGGTAATGATAATCAAAATGTCGTGTAAGCATTCTGACAAGACAATATTTCAAATTAACTGTAAAAAAATGATCTTACCTGGTAGCCATCTTGAAGTAACTGGTCCATGTGCTTGTCACACAAAATTAAACTTTATTAAAATTCTGTATGTGTGCTTAAACTGTTCTCAAAAAGTGTTGCGGAGGATGAGTACATCAGGCATGGACACATTATTTTCCTAATTTTTCTTCATTATTATTATTCATGAATATTCAGTAAATATTTTTTCTGTCATCTAAAGTAGTCTAGCAAAACATCCATTTATTTTTTTTCTAAATATTTTTGTGTTAATTTGATTAAATTACAACATAACGCATGTTCAAACACAGCTGGACACATTGCGGTAATGAGAATTTCAGCAGAAAATGAGATAAAATTGACAAATTATAAATTCTTATGTTGAAATCACACATTGTGCAAGGTAGAACACAGTATTGTGTTAATTCTGATGCTTTTTAATATTACTATATTACACATTTTATAGCTAAAATCATTAGTGCCGTGGTGTTTCAATGGTTTCGTGAGAATCACCAAATTACTTATGATAAATACATCTGTGATATATTTATGATAGGACATTTGCAAAATGTCATTATGAACCGTGTACTACCTAATGATTTTTGGCATAAAAAATTTATAATTTTGACCCATACATTGTTGGCTATTGCTGCAAAAATACTGGCGCTACTCATGACTGGTTTGTGGTCAAAGGTCACATATAGGCACTACTTGTATGTGCTATAATTTAAAAAACAATGTTTTGTGTATCACCATAACCAAGTGCTGAGGAATATACCTACAGGTGTGTGCTAACGCTTGAAGGGTATCTGATTGTAATATTTGCATACTGAATTGCATTTGGTCTTTATCAAACATCACATTGCAAGCACTAAAACTTACTTCTGGAAATGCAAATCTAGTTTTCATAAGTTCACATGTTTTTCATTTAGTTGAAAAAGGTTTGTTCTGTACTATAGGTACTCTCTACGGTTTCCCAAGCCATGAGTAAGCCATCACTGAAGGATCTTTGCCCAGAGGACAAGCGTCGGATTGCTAATCTAATCCAGGAGCTGGCCAGGTAAAACCCTGCAGATATTTCATTCAGTGATCTGGTACATTTAACCCTTGCAGTGAACCTCAAGCCAACGTGCATCTCTGCATAGAAATATTTGGAAAATCTGATATGAATATTTATGTCAAAGATTTATGGTATTATCTGTGTCATCTCAGAGTAAGTGAGGAGAAGGATGAATCTGTACAGAAACTCAAGGATGAACAGGAGAACTTTGAGAAAAAAATTAACCAGCTGGAGCAACAAAACCAACTCATAGTACAAGAAAGAGAAAGTATCCTTTTTTAAATTTGCATTGCTTATAGGAAATACCAGTGCATTTCCTGTAGGAAAACCAATGTTTGCTTTAGGAATGGTGGAAAGGTAATTAAACTTATGTTGAAGCCTTTTCAATCAAATGTCAATCAAATGCTCAACACACATACACTTGTACGCTTGCGGTTTTGGGTAAATGTGTCTACTTGATGATTGGTGACATAGATGCAAACAAATTACAATTTACTAAGGTTCAGTTCCTTGATGGTTTAGCTTAAACCCCTAAACCAGGGTTGTCACAGCAAAACCCACCCTATAGCTACTAAAATGTAGCCCAAAATGTGTTTCAAGGGGATGCTCTGGTACCAATCACATTCTGTGCATAAAATCTGCATTTGTAGCAGGGTTCATCTGCTTAAATTCACATTCCCGGGGCTACATATTACATAATTGGGGTCGCTTTATCCTGCAGATGTGAAAAACAGCCCGGAGCAACAGTGTTAACGTAGGCCAATTCAGCGGGAAAACGGCAAACTTGGCAACCCTTCCCTAAACTTTACATTTAGAGGCAGGGTGCATGATTTTTGAGAAATGTTTTGGAATAGGGAGTCGGGCTGAGTGCACACTTGTAGCCAATCAGCAGTAAGGGGCATGTCTACTAACCAACATTGTTACGGGCGGGTATATCAAAAGAAGGTCTAGATACTATTGGAGTAGGGGTGTGTTTGTTTAGGGCATTACACATGTCAACATTGGCTTTTAGAGATCGTGCACCCTGCCTTTAAGGTATATAAATGCAGCCTTGCATGCACTGTACATATGAAGTTAAGATAAAATATTTGAATGCTAGGGCTAAATCAGAGATGCAGTATGTAAATGAGTCTTTCCTAATTGTCAAACATACATGGTGTCATGTTCGTTGTGTCAGATGTGGCAATAACTGATAGATGTATTATTTTTGCTGTTACTCTGTTTTTGCCAGCTAGTGAGCTGTCACCCTTCTGTCGCTACTTATATAGATGATAGGCATTTGTGGTTTTGTAAGTATTTCAAGCAGAGTAATGCATTTCAATGTGACTCAAATCACAATCAACATGTTGAAGACGTGTGACAGGAAAGTGAAGGGCTGTGTTACGTTTCAGACCAACAGGGGGCAGTGTTGTCTAAGGACTGGAGTCATGTTTATCCTTGTCGTGACTGCTGTAGGGGAAACATAACCACAGGACATCATTGAAGGATACATTTTTTTTCTTGATTTAAATGTTTCGCTAAGGTAGACCTGGCATGTTCTTCACCAGGGTTCTTTATTTGGAAATGGAAGAAAGTTGCTCGATTTGCTTCTCTGTGAACATAAACGCAGCATGCAATCTCTTTGTCTTTTGTCTCCATTTAATATTTTCCATTATAGATGCCAGTTCTCATGTTTTGGATTGGACACGTCCTTGATTTGGGTCGGGTTGCTTTTTATTTTCGTTTGAAATTGAAAGAGCTGGCACCAGTCACGTGACCACTGGGAACTGTGTGGGTTTCTTCTCGTGCCAACCTGTCATCCGGCTGGCACATCACAAACTTCTCACAGTTCACGTTTTTTCCTTGTTTATTCTCACTGCTCTGCCAGCTCGTGTGATCCTTCTCTGGTCGAAAGACGTGCCGGTTTTGCCCAACGCCGTGACATATGAAGAGTAATCGCAGGCTGCTAAATTGCAGATTTGGCAGAAGGGCTCAGAAACTACGTGAGCTCAACTCAATTAACTGCACTTTGGCTCTGTGGCCTGGCATTTCCACTAAAATTCTAAACTCCATTAAAAAGAGATTGTAGTGCGAGACAAACTGTATAATCGCACCCTACGGAGATATGTCAGTCTCTAAAGATGCTGGCCCACAGAGTTGTTCTTAGAGGTTAAGGGGGAAACGAAAAGACAAACAGGCTTACGGAGGTTTGCGCAGAACAATCGTTCGCACGGTCGCCCCCGTCTCATTCGCCAGGATCATGATTATCAAGAGGAAATATCTCCTCACGCGTCGAAACGTAGGAGGATGGAAAAATTATAACTTACATTCTGTGCGTAGGAAGAATTTGAAGCGCGTGTACAGAATGAAATTAGAAATTTCTCAAGCCTGTCTTTGGTATTCTACACCACGTCTCTTAGCGGTAGATTGTATTACAGAGAAGCCCACAATCTTTGTTCTTCACAAGGAATTTACATCAAGAACTATAGAAGACACAAAGGAAAAGCTGAATGCGTTCATCAATATCATTAATCTTATTGAAGTTTGCATGGTCGTTTCTCTGAACGCTGTGGATGGATCAGACTTGAGCTTTGTTTGACTAGTTCCAAGCATTTGTATCTTGGTGGGTTTCATGGTTTGGAAAAAGTTTTTTGCTAGTTGCACGTGTACATAAGCAATTGCCTTTTAATACATACATACCGATAGTTGGGTAATAAACCACATGTTTTACAGTGAATCAAGTGTCTCATGATATATAAACAATGAAATCATTTGTGGGTTGGTGAACCAGTTTGGCTGGCATTTAGATTGAAGTGTGCGGTTATGTGTATTGTCCTAATATTGATTTACATCATTTTACAACTTGCATGCAAAGTGTGTTTGGCATACAGGAGGCATGTTGGTGGCTCCGTAAAATATCTTCGGCACGATTTTGTTCTACCTTGAGGTGGATTTCATTATTTTATTTCTGCGAGGTCTGACAGGGGAGTGAATCATGTTGACAGCGCCTGTCTGAAATATCGAATGCAAACTCTGATTTTGTGTATTTTTGGATGGGGGTGGAGACATCGTGCCTGCAGCTTTCTTTTTCTCTCGATGTAGGCCCGCAGAATGAGCTCTGATTGGCCGGCAGCCAACAGAGGTGCATGCGCGGCGGGGCGCAGGAGAGAATCTTATCAGTCCCGCTCCAGTCGCTCCAGATTACCAGGCGCTCAGCGTTCCTCCACGCCCTTCTGTTAATGTATTAATATGTGTGTTTACGCCCAACCTGTCTATCGGAGTATCAGAAGCCTCTTGTCAGGTAGGAGGTAGATGCCTGTGTGCGATGTGCTCTGTCTGTGAGACAGGCTCTCCTTTTTCTTTACAAACGAGAGGCTTTTTTATGTTAAAGCTTTTGTGATCAGCGGTTAGTCATTTGTTGACTAATTATTTTGAATGAGCTAAAATGAGAAATACTAGATATTTTCGCCCACATCATTAAAAAGCACTTAAATGCTATTTTATAAAACAATAAGTTTGGCTTTAAAGGGACTGTAAGTAGGATTTTAAGTATTGTATTAGTCAAAATCAATGTCTTTATTTATAAAAACGTCCTCGTTGGTGTCAAATGACCTTCTTTGTAAGCTTAGAATTTCTACTCTTTACAATGAACGGGTAAATCCATGGAGGCTTCCATGTCGTTTCGCCGTATTGATAAACTATAATAGTAGAGCGGGACAAAAAGCACTAGCCTACCAACGCGTTTCCACAATACGTTTTTATTCAGAACAAGCAAACCAGCTAAAACGGACTAGGAGATCACAGAGTACATAACGGCTACCATAGTTGCAACACGCATTTGGAAAAGCGAGGCGCTAGAGAGCACCATTCGTTTGAATGCAAAATACAATTTCACCACTAGATGGGGGGTAAATCCTACTTGCAGTCCCTTTAAAGTCTGATTGGATGAGACATTTTGAAACCGTTATAAAATAATTAATAAACACAAATTTGTGATTGCTTGTCCCAAGCAGCGCCGCGCCGTTCTAAAAAAATCGAACACATTGTTTTCTATGAGTATACGCACACCGGCGCTGCCAGGTGGCGCCTGTCCGCACCGCCCAGCTGTGGCTCAGGAAGTTGCTCAAATCCCTGTCACACCACACAGCGCCACTCACATAGTTTAACATTAAATAACATCATATTTGTCCCAAATCATTAACGATTAACATTGGCTGCTGACGTATATTTTGCATTTTTAAGTAGACGTTATCTGACGAAGCTCGCGCTATTTAATGTGCACTTCCAGTTTACAATACCTCCGAGTTGTCCTAGACGCGACTTGACGCGGTGCGACGCTGAGCTGCGCGGCCGGTGTGCGATCCCCTTTATACGAGTAATTTTTTGTGTATTGAAATAAATAGCACAGTTAAGTACCCTTGCAGTACAAGTTAATCTGGTAACATTTTACAATAACGTAATAAATGCATTTACTAACATAAACAAAAAATGAAGAATATACACTAGTCAACATTTGAAGTGGATCAAAAAAGTTTATTGAAGTGAACTTTTATAAAAAGATTTGATCACTTGAAATGTTGACTAACAAGAATTAATACATGCTAAAAACTATACTAATGTTAGTTAATGTCAATTCAGTTATTCATGTAAGTTTTATGATACGTTAATTAATGATAAGTTACAGCGCTTGATTTTATAAATGTTTTAGTAAATGGAGAAATTAACATGAACACAAATAATAAATGCTTTAAAAGTATTGTTCATTGTTAGTCCATGTTATTAGCTAATGCATTAACTAATTGTTAACAAATACAACCTTATTGTGGTGTTACCATTTATCTTAAGAAGTACTTAAGACATGTTTTTGTATATCAGGTACAAATTTAGTACATGATAATAGTACACTTACCAAGTGTACATAAATAAAGTGTATTTTAGTGCACTGTTAATTCGCCTGGGGTGCATTACCAGTTAAAAGTTTGGAGTTTTGAATGTATTTTTTATGATCTAACATACCTTTTGATGACTTGTGCATAAATGCTTGAAATGAGTTATGTAGACAAATATAAATTATGCATGCTTATACATTTCTTAAAAAACTTTAATTTTAATTAAAAACTTAATTGGATCTTACAGTGAAGGAAAAGCCAAATCGTTTAAGAGAGGACTGTGCAGAGCTATAATCTTTTGTTTGAATTGGCAAACTTTTATGCCAATGTTAGAGTACTGGGGAAACTATTATTACAAATGTTTATTTATTAAACATTGAGTTCTTTTAAATTTGTGATTTTACCGCAGTGTAGTTTGTTTTGTACTGTACCATTCCATGGTAAGATCTCTGTAATGCTCAGCCTTTCTTGATACATTGCTGGTTTTGTTATTAGTTTGCCCTAGCACTCATTTATGTTATCTGTAGAATATTAGAGTCTTCAATAGCAAGCTTTGTTTTGGGTGCGATTTACCATGCTGGTTTTACGAGTATTGGATTGTGAGACTGTTGAGCAAAAAGAGGATTTAGTGCATATTGACACCATAATGGCAGAGATGAAGCCTATAAATAATCTCTATAACTTTCTAACTTTCAGACGGTTTGATCTGTGTCGCATTTCTAGAGTTCCTGGGCCTTGAGATTTTATGATGATAGCTAAGTAAGCATCTTCCCTTTGCATGCCAGGTTGATTATTCGAGACCTAAAAAGTTATATAGCCTCAATTGTTTTTTTGGGAAAATTAGATGAACAGAATAGATTGAATTTTCTGCAGAGCGCATGTGGATGTGAATGTCATGCTGTCATTAGCCGGTGTGGATGTGGTTCTGCAGATCAAATGATCCCTGCCTGGTTCTGTGTGTGTGCCAGCTCTCTCTGTCTCACAGCCTGGCATCCTGCCCACTCCTGCCCGGCCAGACCCAGATGGAAGAGCGTGTGAAGCCCTCGCCCTGAAGAAACACTTCTATCACCACAGCGGTGCTGTCTCTGCTCTTCTTCTCCATCTGCACATTTTTTTCAGAAGTCACAAACATGACTTTAGGTATTGGTTGCTGGGATTGAGCCAGAGAAACTCAAATACCAGGAGTCTGGCTGGTCTCTTTTTCGTTTTGATATGTGGGCATGAAAGTGCAGTCAGGTTCTCCATGACGAACATTTTTGTGCTTCATTGAGTTTTCTTGGTTAAGTTCCACTTGGTCGGTGGATTTTTATTTTAGAAAGTTCAGATGTGTGTTTTTACAATTCTGTGTAATTTCCCCAGAGAAATTAAAACATTTTTGTCTTTAACGTGATCAGAACATTTTAATTTGTTTACTTGTGACAAAGAAATGGAACGTATAACAAGTTTGTTAGTTTTAGCTTTAGATCTCTCTGAGGAGGTACAGTAAAAAATTTAAGTTTATTGAAGAACCTTGAGGTTTTAGAGATGCGGAACGTTATTAGTGCTTACTGTATTTACAACTTTAGCAAGTTATTGGTTATATATAAGTGTTTTTACCGGTGGGATATGGGGTAAGACAATACGTCTATATTGGTATGGTCTAATATGACCCTCGTTTGCAACAAAAGCTCTGCCAGAAATGTACACTAAGGTCAGACATAAGCTTTGAAACGTGCTCGCTTGTTGTGCAGCATTGTGTTTTCAAACAGGGAGGATAATAAAATTTTTTAACATTGTTTTTACAACAAACATGAAGTTTTGACTTGTGCGTAAACATTTGAAAACGCAATAAATACATTTTGACTAATTTGGGTAAAAACTATACCAAGAAAGTGACAAAATGAAAACCAATATTTTCTGTTACAAACTTTCACATAGCATCTTTAGGTTATAAAACATAAAAAAATTACAATTCATAATTTGATTTTCAAAGGTTTTTTATAAAATAACTTTTTTTTATTCAAATGCCATTTATCACATTTTGGAACCAAACTCTTCCCACGCCCACAGAAAAAACTGAGACATGAATTTTGGTCAGTATCGCCCAGCCCTATTATTTATATACATACATTATATATTTTAATTTTGTAAAATATAATAATAGCTTAATCCACCTCTGAAACCTTGCGTACAAACTTCAGTACAACAATTTCAGCTATTACATGGCTAAAAACAAGGTTATTTTGTGTATTTTGTATAATACAACGTGTTTGCGTGGTTTATGGTTAAAAAAACTTGTACTTTTTTGTAGCTCCAGATTTCACTCTCTTCCTAAAACACATACACAAAAAGCTCTGTGTCCCTGATTGGCCAGCTAATCTGTACATTGTGATTGGTCTGAATTCCTCTGACGTCAGCCGGAAATGTGACGCTCCTTACCATGTATGAAAGATTTGTTCACAATGCAATGCTAACAGGAGTTAACTTATTTAACTTATTACAGGTTGTGAGTCCGAAACGGGAGGAATCATGATAAGTAAACTGTTGCCTACAATGTGTGTGTTTGTTGTAGTCCAACAAAAGAGATTTACGTTGGAGACAATAACTCGTGTGGTTGTTTACTTTGGGATTTTGACATTTTGCATATTGTTAACATACTAATACACACTAAAGGAAGTGTAAAATCGTGATAATTGGTGCTCTTTAATGTAAAGGATTTTTTAGAGCTCCTTGAATAGTTGTAACATCTTTGTCTTTGTCTTTTGTTTTGGTGCATAGGCCATTAGGTCGCAGATCAGCAAGTCACTACTCTATTATTAATATTATGAAAGACTCTTGTGATTTGAACTTTGCCCCATCCGAAGCAGAAAGGTATTTGTTTTATCTGTGATTTCTAATGAGAGCTCTGGGCCTTTTAAATTATATATTTGGGTTTTCAGCTTGGCGTACATCTGTTTCTACGGCTACCAGATACCTCTGGGGCACCATTTATATTTTTTAAAGAAGGATCTTTCATTTTTTTTCTACTTCAGTATACAGTCTTGCCCACTCAGCATTAGGTTGCGTTGGGGAAAATGGATTACCGTGTCTAGCTTGGAAGGAGAGAGAGTTTTTAGTGTAAGTGCGAACAGCGGCAGAGTTATTCAGTGCGTGTTGACCCTTGACCCGCAGCGCAGGCCTGCAGCAGCAGTACAGAGAGTGTCAGGAGCTGCTGGGACTCTATCAACAGTACCTTTCCCAACAGCAAGAGAAACTCAACAGGTCTATCACCCTGCTCGATCAGTCCTGCTCCCACAGCAAGGTGAGTACTGAATGAGAGCTCATTTGTGTGTGGGAGAGAGGGAGAAAGGCCAAAAGTGTCTTAGAGTAAAAGTGTGCACTGAATTTCGATCTGTTAGTTTCTTTTAATGTTAGTATTTCTGCCTGTTTTTCATTACATACTATGACCAGAGATGTTCCAAGTTAGTGGGGCATTGGCTAATTTTTAATAATTAAAGCCAATTTTATATCTTATGCATTACACAGATGCTTTTATCTAAGAAAGTGCATGTACTTTTACAACACAAAATGACACATAATGTGTTAAAATAACAGGTAATATGTTAAAATGACAGTTTGATTGATATCAATTGGAATGCACAATCAAAAAACAAGATTTTTAAAAATTGAAAATAAATTTTGGAACCAACTGAACACTGATGCGGTTTTGCATTCAAAAAAAAACGACATAAAGCTCAACAGAGTTTTTCAGATTAAAACAAGATGTTCGTAATTTGACGCAATGAATTCTTGTATATAACTCTTATCACAAAACACAGTTTTAAACATCGCTCAGCCTGCATTCAAAACACGTTCGGGGTGAAAACCCACTTACAGATGTATGGATGATAAGTGCAGCTTTCAATAGGCTGCTGACAGGTATACAACAAATAAATAAATGCACTAAATATTCATTTAATATTTTATTGCACAAAACTGCCATAGTCTTCACAAAAGACAGAGATCAATGGATTATGCATAGTAATGGCAACATAGCTCATAGCAGTCAATTTAAGGTCTGACAGTAACTCCAGAAATTTGTTGAAGGTGGTGAATTTGTTACTAACACAGTGTTCTGATGGTGGTGCTTTGAAGGGGATGAATTTCAAGATAAGATGTCTTGGAGAAGTTTTAAGTGCGTTGACAATCGTTGCACCCATAACTGTTAACCTGTCACCCTCTCATTCATCCTCTTTAGAGCACTGTAGCTAAAATATTAAAATAAAATAAACGAAATGTGACCCTGCCTGATAAAACTCAGCTGAAGTCATTGTTGTGATTTACATTATGTAAGATGATTTAAATAAGATACAAAATATAACCTTGAAATCTATAAAATTGACTGATTTCAATCTTTGAAATGACCTTACTCAATTTAAGGTAACACTTAACTTTAAGATAATCATGACATGACACATTAATATTCATGTCATGACACGTGCTATGAACATGAAAGAGATTTTATGCACGTTTATGACAACTGTCATTAAGTGTCATTTGTTCAATTATGTCATTTTTAATGCAAGGATGACATTGTTTGAGATGTCTTTGTTATGACAACTTGACATTACCAAGACAACATAACTGACCACTTTTTACCCATGATACAAATTAAATTTGTCATTAAAATGTCATTAATTGTTAATACTCTGTCATATAGTTTATAACGGGGTCATAAATATTTTTCTTGACCTCAACTACAGTGGTACAGATATAATTTGTCATTAAAAGTTAATTAAGTGTTAATCTGTCATATAGTTTTATAACAACATCATGAATATTCATAATGTTCATAATGTTTTTTTTAAGTTTCCTCCATGTGTTTAATAAATAAAATTAATCATTCAATAATAATAATAATAATAATAATAATAATAATAATAATAATAATAATAATAATAATAATAATAAAATAATAATAATAAAAAATAATAATAATAATAAAAATAATAATAATAATAATAAAAATAATAATAATAATAATTACAATTGATAAAATTATATTTTATTGCATTTGGAGACCAATTCACCTAAAATTAAATGAAAACAATACAATAATGGGTTAAGCCATGCAGTGTTGGGTCCATATCGCTGCAAAGTTAACTAAATTAAATTAAATTAAATTGATTAAATGTTTTGTTAGTTTACCCTCTGTGTAAAGAAAAGCAATTTCTGTTAGTTGTTTTTTATGTATTGTGCACATACATAATGCAACAGAGATGTCAAAATATTATACTTAACTTTTTGTTAAAGGAATATTCCATTTTCTTAAAAGAAAAATCCAGATAATGTACTCACCACCATGTCAGCCAAAATGTTGATGTCTTTCTTTGTTCAGTCGAGAAGAAATTATGTTTTTTGAGAAAAACATTGCAGGATTTTTCTTATTTTAATGGACTTTAATAGAGCCCAACATTTAATACTTAACTCAACACTTAACAGTTTTTTCAACGGAGTTTCAAAGGACTCTAAACGATCCCAAACGAGGCATAAGGGTCTTATCTAGCGAAACGATTGTCATTTTTGACAAGAAAAATTAAAAATATGCTCTTTTAAACCACAACTTCTCGTCATGTAGATCCGGTCGTGATGCGTCAGCGTGACCCCACGCAATACGTCATGACGTCAAGAGGCCACAGAGGATGAACACAAAACTCTGTGTCAGTTTATTGTTTACAGTTAATGTCCGCAAATGTTCGTTTTATATATGTAACACGTGACCTCCCTACGTCACTACACATTTACGTTAGGTCACGCTGGACCGGACCTAGACGAAAAGTTGTGGTTTAAAAGTGCATATTTTTTTATTTTTCTTGTCAAAAAAGACAATCGTTTCGCTTGATAAGACCCTTATGCCTAGTTTGGGATCGTTTATAGTCCTTTGAAACTCCGTTGAAAAAAACTGTTAAGTATTAAATGTGGGGCTCTATTAAAGTCCATTAAAATGAGAAAAATCCTGCAATGTTTTCCTCAAAAAACATAATTTCTTCTCGACTGAACAAAGAAAGACATCAACATTTTGGATGACATGGTGGTGAGTAAATTATCTGGATTTTACTTATAAGAAAATGGAATATTCCTTTAAGATATTTAAAATTATTTGACATTGTCATTTGAAGTCATTGTGTGTTAATACTGTTTCATTTAATGTTAACCCATAAAGCTAGGTTGTTTCTTAAGTTTGATCATTATTCGGCTGTCGTAATGTATTGGTTTATGTCAAATTGTCATAACAAAGACAATTCAAACAATGTCATCTTTGCATTAAATATGACATAATTGATCAAATGACAATTGACAGTTGTCATAATGTGCATAAAAATCTCCTTCATGTTCATGACACGTATTATGTCATAATTATGAAGGTGTCAGGTCAGTCTTATGAATACCCTTTCAAGTAAAGTGTTAAATTAAACTTTGATGCTCCTAATTTCATCATTATATCATGAGACTTAAGTTTTGAATTTCACAAGTAAGGTTACAAATAAGAAATGCGTCTAGATAAATTTACTATACTATTCAACTAGTTAATTATTAAATGACTAGCCCATACTGAGCCATCCTATATAACATTGAATGCTACTCTTATTATATTAGCTATTGAAAAACTCCTATTGTTTTAGTTAAGGCACAGGCATAGATTATGCACCCTGTTCACCCCTATCCTCAAGTTGCTGTAAGGGAAATGAGCTTGTCCTCTCTGAAACCTTGGCTGTGAGTAATGTATGTTTACATGCTCCACGACCTCCTCTTGAATTAGTCAGCGACCCTTTTCTGTCCCCTCAGAGGCGAACGATTCTCCTTTGTCCTGAATGTTTATCTTATCAGTGATTGACCTTGAATCGGTGCGTCCTCTCAGGGAGAGCCCACCTTGCCTGACTCTCAACGTTTGCGGCCACCTTTGTGCCACATTATTAAAAGGTGACATGTCAACACATGCTCTCTGCCTCCGCTCCATCCCACAGGTACCAAGCAGCGAGGGGACGTCCAGGAGATCTTGCTGTGGAGGTCAGCAAGGGAATGCTTTAGGTGGCTCTTACTTGGACTTGACTTCTTTGGGAAGAAGGGCAGATAGAGGTGGATCAGTTACCAAAACTTTCAACGCTCCCACCAGCAGCTCTGACCACAACTGCGAAGTCCATCACAGTCACAACCATCATGGATGCTTTGATAGGAGAGGCAGTGATCCCATGTGTAACAGGAAGCCCTCGACCTGTGAAGCCTCGAGGATAGAACCCATGCCCTCTCATCATCACCAAAGGGCGGAGAACGGCAGCTTGTGTGGCGCAGTACAAATCAAACAAGCGACCCCTTTAGGTCAGGAGAACTGGGAGGAGAAACGTCATCATCTGCTTCTGCAGAAGAAACAGCTGGAGATGAAGAGAGAGCAAATTCAAGCCAAACTGGCTCTACAGGAAGAGAAACTTTTACTACAGAACCAACAACTTCGGCAGTCTTACCTTCACTACAGCAGGTATGAATTAATACACGCATAAATGTTTTAATGATAAGGGATGTTTCTTTGTAGCGACCTAATTTGACTTTCCTCTTGCATACTCCTTTGAAGGCTTCAACAAGAAACGACAGCCGATTTTGAGAATCGTCGAAATGGAACCAACTGTGTTGGCCAACAGTCGAGTTTTGTGGCGGACCGAGGGGCACACAGGTGGAGCTTTTTTAAGTTTCGAAACTATATGCAGACATTTACATACAGATCTAAATGCTTTTCTTTTTCTTAGCAGTGAAGTAAGAGAGGGAGATTCGCAAACTCTGCAGCAAAGTGTTCAACAGCCTTCAAGTGATGTCCGGTCACAAGAGCTCCCAGCAAATATCCAGCAACCTGCACACAAGCGCTCACATGGTATGTTGGGAATTGTGATGTGTGTTTTAATACAAGAAAAAGGTTATGCTACTGTATATTTCAATAATCCACTTTGGACATTTTGCTAACTGAGAGTAACTTTGCAATCATGTCAACTTAGGCTGGGCGGTATATCGAGTTTTGGTAATGTATCAATATTTTTCCTATGGGATAAGACAATACCATCTAAATCGGTATGGTCTGAAATGACCCTCCTTTGCAAACAGAGGCTCTGCCAGAAATGTATGAGGTCAGACTTAAGCTTTCCAATCAGCTGACATGCAGCTGTATATTTTTAAAAAAGAGAAAAACCCTGTCATTGAAATGTTTATTTATCATACGATGTTTTAATATATAGGTGGTTGTGACATTTCACATGAGCCTTTGACTTTCATGTAAACATTTATTCCACTTTGTAGATAATACTAAGATAAAGGGACAATACACTTTTTTTGAAATTTTTTTTTTGAATTTGTACGTTTTTGGAATCCATTGAGCTGATCTCTAGGTCTGATGCTACCACTTTTAGCATAGCTTAGCATAATCCATTGAATCTAATTAGACCATTAGCATTGCGCTAAAAATAACCAAAGAGTTGCTTACAGCAATGATATTACGCAGCTGCCGAAAATAGTCCCCTTATTAACTTTCAATAGCAGGGGACTTTTTTCAGCCACTGCGTAATATCATTGCACCTCCTGCAGCCATGTTACAGCAGCAAGGTCCTTGATTATTACGCCAGAATGAGAGTTTAGTTCCAAGCCATATCACCCTAGAAATCGCAACTTTTTAATTTTCTCTCGGTCTTAGTACACAATGTAACTACAGAAGAGTCAAGTTTTAAATGGGAAAAATATTTAAAGTGTTTTCTATTTTTAGCACAATGCTAATGGTCTAATCAGATTCAATGTATTGTGCTAAGCTATGTTAAAAGTGTTAGCACCAGACCTGGAGATTGGCTGAATGGATTCAAAAATGGTAAAAATCCAAAGTTTATCTCTAGGGGAGCTGGGAAATGAGCATATTTTCAAAAAATTGGAGTGTCCCTTTAATGTTAACTAACTCTGGATATTAGTACAGTACAGTGTTTCCCCAACCCTGTTCCTGGACGCACACCAACACTACATATTTTCCAACTCTTCCTATTCAAACACACCTGAATCCACTCATCAACTCATTAGTAAAGAGTCCAAGATAGAAAATAATGTCGGAGACATTCTGTTGGTGTCTGTGCCACTAGAAACATTAGTAGAAGGGAAGGGGTTATGTCTAGTACATAATTTGCAAATTAAAGTGATGTCTAAAGCCATTTCATGGATTCTGACTCATTTACACTGTTTAAGAGTTGGATTCAAAGTGTCAAAATAGCAGTTGGACATATGACAGAGTATTTCTGTGCCAAATGCACTTCACCAGGGTTTGTACAATTTTCATGAACGATTCATCCGTAACAATCTTGCTTTATTTCTTTTATGGGCAATTACAGTGCCGGAAGTTCAGTGGAGTCCTTATATGGGCACTTTAACCGGAAAAGCGCACGCACACACTAACCAAGAGCTGATAAGAATTCAAAAGAATTAATTGTCTAATAAATTGCAGCGGTTATGACAATTGTCTGTTTTTTGTTTTGTTTTTTTTTTGTTCATGAAATCTTCTTCAAACATTGTTGTAATTATTTAAATTAAATCTTTTGTCTTATGTCTGTAGTGGCTGCAAAAAAAATTAATTCCTTACAGATTCTTAAGAATATCATCCTTCACTTCCTTAAATTTGAAATTGTTGTTTTGCAAATGTATGTTGTACCTGGCCATTCGTAATGCTTATTAAAGTTTTGCGGCAGTTGTTTAAATGCTTTTTTTCCACTGTATTAAATGGCTTTGCAATGTATCACATCACACTGTCGGTGTGTTACGGGGCGCCATCTAATACCGTCTTGTTTATACAGTCTCTGCAGCTCCCCCTTGTGTTTTTAAAGAGATGTGCAATCATTGCGGTGATCTGAAATCATCACGATGAGGTCAAACAATTGTGATGAGATGATTATTTAACCATTGTGACACCCCTACTTGAGATTAACATAAGATATGCAGAAACAGGGTGTGTTATGTGAGCTTTAATGTTAGTTAGTTGACATGTTGTTGCAAAGATGCTTATAGTTGGTAGAACGTGTTGGGGATCATCACAATAAAGTTTTAGTGAATAAAAAGCAGACAGTCTTCTACTGCTATAATGAATGTTAGTTTACAAGAAGTTGCAAAGTTACTAGTAAGTAAAATGTGTGCTATCGAAATAGTGTTACCAATAAAAAAACTTCACAGGTTTAGGAGTAAGCAGTTTTCTTTACAACATCATCAGTTTATGTCTTCAATCGGAAATTCACATAACTTCGTTTAAAGTGTACTTGATTTCCTCCCTGTAGAGATCTCCATTAACAGGAAGGATATGGCCACCTCTCCCGTGGTTCCTGAATGCCTTCGGACATCTGCTCTTCCCACAATTCCTCCTCTTGGTCTTCCCAGCACTCCACAGGTCTCTAGGTAAGTTAAGGTGTCCCTCAAGGTTTCCTCCGACATAGATTCTTCTTCTTCCAGGCATCTAATTCATCTCAATCTAGCTCCCCGTCATGACCATCTGAAACTGTCTGAAATAATCGCTGCTGGGTTTTTCACCACGTTTGTATTTTAAGATGCGGAAAACATTTAATTTTGGCCCCTGACAGTTTGGTCACTCAACATCCGTTCTCTTGATTCAGTAGAGAGGCTGCGATTCCAATTTAAAGATGGAAAAAAGTCTTGAGATGCTTGAGAGAAGCCGCTCTCAGGAAACTTTGTGAAAGGCCCCCTACAAGTAAATACAATTTAACAAGTTCAATTCCACAGGGAGTGAAAAGACGGAAATTACAGCAATTTTGGCGTAACAGTACAGCGGGAGTCGAGGCTATGTATTAATTGTGTTTTTGGACTTTCTGCCTGTGTGATCGAGCTTTTTAATGCAAGGATGTGAAGGAAGAGGGAGGGATGGGGGTAGTGATGTATGGGGAAAGCAAAATAAAACCGGACGAGCAGAGGAGCAGCGTAGGAAGCTGGTCCGAGCCGAACGCAGCGCGAGCCCTGTTTGATGAGTTAAATGAAGATTTTTGCCGGCCAGCGCCGAGGCTGACAGGAGCCAAGCTGAGTCCCATTAGCTAGCGTAGCAGGGCCCAACAGCAGGTGTAATTGAAGCGAGTCTTCCAGCCCGGGCCGAGAACGCGCCGCCTCCCTCAACTTAATGAGAAAGAGAGAGGCAGAGAATGAATCACTGACCGCTAGCGCGAGACACACTCTGGGATAGGGAAGGAAATTCATTACCGCTTTCTTTTAACGTAGAAAGGTAATTAATGTGACAGCATGTCTTTTTCCCTCCTCCAACCCCTACCGCGAGAGCGAATGCGTGTCTCGTTTAAACGTGCCATCTTTGAAAAATGCAGATTATTTGTAACTCGTTTGTAAGGCGTATTTCTCTCCCCCCCTAAGTAAAATATACTGACTTTGAAAGTAATTGTCTTTTCTTTTTTCACTGTATGCTATGGTGAATGTTTTGCATTAACGTGTTCCTTTCCATCTCCAACGTTTTATTACCGAGCCAGAACTTTAGAGCGACTGGGGAAATTAGACTGCTTGTGTGCGGCCATGATATTTGTGGGTGGCATATCAAGAGGATGTCAAAACTGACAGAGAAGAAGAATACTCCGGTATACTTAATATGTACCAGCCAACTTGAGAGGGGCCAAATGTGAACTACGATTGGGGCAGCGATCTGTCTCTTAATGAACAGTCAAACTCTTGAATTTCAAGTAGCCAAATTTCCCTTTTTGCTTCGTGTCAAACATGCAAGACGAAATTGGAACTGAAATCCCTGTTCAATTAAATGCATTTCTATAAATCTGGCATGCAAATCATACCTTGATTTAAAAAGATCGAGAGCATGAACTCGAACAAATTGACCGTGCTTATGCTAACAAGCACTATGGAAAGTTTATATATGGATGATAAATATTTTATTGTAGGTCTCCTCCATATGGAAGGGTTTCTTTGCATTATTCAAAGCGAAATCCGATTTGCGGAAATCAATGCGGTGTAGTTTCTTCAATACGTTTTTGTTTTTTGAGAAGACAGAGGTTGGTTGCCGCCAGGTTGACTGATGGATAACCTCAGGTTTAATGTCAGGGGAACAAGTGCTAGGAAAACTATTGTACTGACTGTCCCGATCACCCCACACACTGAATCAATACGGCTTTAAAGTGCTTCATTTTTGCTTGCTTAAAAGGAATAAAGCTTTGACAACGTCGTCATGTAAATGAAATGATTATCGATGTCCTGCGTCTTTTCTTGACGCTAGAGATCATAATATTTCATTCATCCTGATCCAAGTAGTTTTGTTTGATTTGGCGTGGCATGAACATAAGTGCAGATTTGGCTCACACAGATTCTGCTTCTCGCATATTAATACTAATATAAGTGTGTCTTATTAAAGAGAATTAATGAAACCGTGTATATCAGCACTTAAAATTGTATTGCCGCCGTACGATGAAGTGCTTCGTTTTACTTCTCACTTTCGTAAGTTGTATAAAAAAGTCTGCTTAATGTTTAAAAGGAAATCTTTTTGCTTCACATAAGTGTCGATGAAGGTCAGATTGATAAACCCTCACAGCTACATGATACACTCCTAAAAATAAAGGTGCTTCATGATGTCATAGAATAACCATTGGCTGAATGGTTTCATTAAAAAACTTAAACATCTGAAGAACCTTTCTGTTTCAAAAAAGGTTTTTTGTGGTGAAAAAATATTCTTCAGATTATAAAAAGGTAAGAAAGAAATGGTTATTCAAAGGCAGGGTGCATGATCTCTGAAAGCCAGTGTTGATCTTTGAAATCACCTAAACCAGTAATTCTTAAAGTGTGGTCCACCAAACCCCCCAGTGGTCCGCCAAAAGATGACCTAAACTAGGCAAGTGTTTATACAATCGTCACTTATTTAAGTAGATTTTTAATGCACTTGCGAAACTGTGATATCAGTTCTTGCCATTCTGTTTTAATAAGGTAAAAATGGATTGGTGGCTAAACAAAAGAGGAGTCAAAAGAAAAGATCAAGCGTCAACTGAAAGCAGCTAAAATCCACAGATCTATTAGTTTTGTAATGTACTAGTTTTTGTTCATGTGTAAAATCTCTGTAATTTTAGTGATTTTGGACATTAAGGGGAACATTTATTTTCAGTATTTTATTGTTACCATTACCATAATTACAAGCATAGACTTCATATACCCACCACGTCAGTTTTAAACTAATGGCTCTTTGGAATGACAATAAGTGGAACCTAGGCTGTTCTTCTTAATTGCACATTTTACTTTTTCAAATGAAATAAAATTCATATAATAATTTCTGAACATAGCATTGTATTTGTGTTTAAAAAAATCAGTTTTTGACTTGAAACATATGCATATTAAACTTAAATTTAGCTTATCCTTCCTATATTGTCGTTTTTGGGGGGCGTTTTAGAATGGGATTCTGTTGGGTGGTCCTCTGAAAAAAATTGGATGATAAAGTGGTCCTTGGGCTGAAAAAGTTTGAGAAACACTGACCTAAACAAACACGCCCCTACGCCAACTAAATCTGGACCTTTTTTTGATAGACCCGCCCCACACATGCATAACCCAGGCAACGATGTCGGTTAGCACCCCCTTATTGCTGATTGGCTACAAGTATTGGTACTCGGCCTGACTCCCTTTTCCAAAGCATTTCTCAGAAATCGTGCACTTCGCCTTTATAAACGGTTCTCTGAACTCTACCTTTTAAGAATGGTATTAATTTTAACTCATTCCCCGCCAGACATTTTTTGAAAAATTGCCCGCTAGCATTTTTTGTGGTTTCACAAAATGCCTTCCAGGAAAATTTTCTTAAAAATATATGAAGATACAAATGTATCAAATGAATAACAGACCCTCTGCTTTCAAACAAACAAATCAACAAAACGGGGAAAAAACTTTTCATCCTATCTATATTTTTTCTCTGCTTTTAAATTCTTAAATATGGGTATTTTTCCTAAAAAAATAATTTTATTTTAGCAAAAAGCTGAAAAAATTTCATTTTTGTGAAGGAATTTTGTTAAAGATCAGATTCAGAACGATTATCAAAACATACACGGTGTTTTTTTGCTTCGTTTTTTATAAATTGCGTAAGTCTAGTGGATAATCACGGTATTACAGATTAACATAAAAACTTCAACAGGAACACTTTTTATATACAAATGTTTTCTCTTTATTGACGAGATGACGGGAAAAGAGTTAAGCACCTAAATTTTTGCTTACCGTGCACCTCCTATTTTTAAAAGTGCACCTTTTAAATGATTCTTTGCAGGCCTTTTGTGAACTACTCTCCACTTTACTCTTTCTTTTGTTATTTTTAAGCTGTATCTTATTAAAATTGTCAGCGTTATTTTGACAGAAGCACAGTAAGAAATGTCAGTGCTCCTGTCTATGGCCTGTGCCTTCACTCAGCTCACTATTGATTGGAAGGAAATTGACATGCGGTTTTGTCGGTATTTGTCATTTAGGTTTATTTTTATTACTGTTTGGGCTACAAATTAAAGGGTCTCTGAAGCGTGACGGACATTTTTAATGAGAACAGTAAAATAACTGGAGTCTAAGGGAGAGGAAACTGATAAAGTGTCTTTTGTTTGGATTTATTGGAGTAGAACCTGAATCTGAGTATTTCTCTCTTGCTCTCTTTCTCTCTCTATGAGCTTTTTACGCTTGTCTTTTTTGACTTCTTGGCCTCTAGCTGATGCGTTGAGAAAACAGATAGAGTTTGGGATTAGAAAACCTCCTCTTAAGTGATATTAATGTCTCGTTGGTCATTCGCCAGTGAACCACGTGAAAAGCAATGAAAGCGTTTCGGTAAATATGACTGCTAAACACATTAGCATTCTCGCTGACAATTTCCTCCTACCAACGCCCTAACAACCCTCCTCCCCCGCCCAACTACACCTACCCCTTCCCTTGTTATAGATTGTGACCGGCGGTAAGAGATGCATTATTCATTTCGGCAGAGCCGTTCGTTGATGGATGGCTGTTTGAGAGGCCTGTCCGTTAAATAAATCAACAAATAAAAATGCTAATTTTCACATTTCAAGAGGGAGCCCTGCCAGAGTCCCACCCCATTGGCCATCCGCTCTCTATGTAAGTGCTTTCTCTCTTTCCCGCTCTCGCAGATGTGTTAAAGGATCGTCGGATGGCTATCGATTGTCATTCGTGGAATTAACTAAATTAGATTTCCGTATTGGACAGTGCCGTCGCTGTCATAGGACGAATGTAAATAAAACCTAGATTTCAGCTTTAAAAGCAAAGAAACATCACACATTAAGTTTTACAGTACGATTATGTTCAACGCAGACGTAAAAGTAAATTTTTTTAAACCGTACTTGACAAGTTATAAGTTCAGTTTTTTAACAACCTCAGTTATGCGAAATTATAAAAACATAGAGATTACATAAAAACGTTTAGCATGAAGTTTACATTTACATTACTTTCATGCATTTAGCAGATGATTTTTCTAATGCGACTTGCATGCTGATAAAAGCATGCATATCTTAAATGCACTGTGTGTACCCAGGGAACAGGTGGGTGGCCACTATAGAAAAAAGTGGAGAAAGATATCAACTCTTGTCTTAGTGCAGTGAATTAAAACTATCCCTGGATCCAAAATCCATCAAAAAAATTAATTACTAACTAACTTCATAAAATGCTACCACCTTGCCAATTTGTAAGGTCACTTGTTTCTGACACCGCCATCAGTGTTACAAAACGAGGATGGGTGTCATCGCAATGCATTATGGGATTACACTTATTGCAAACTGCGGGTCCAGGTGATTATGATTTGTGAAGCGAGATCAACTTGTCTGTAGTCCTTAGGGAAGTTAAGGTGTCCAATCTTCGGCAGCAGTAGAAAGCGGGAAGAGCTGGGGCACCTTCATCAGTTTCGGCTGGATGGAAGAACAGGTGCTCAAGAACCCCACAGGATCTGTCTGTGTGAACATGTGTTCAACACCCTGGGGATCAATCCATCAGCCTCCCAATCCCAACCTAGCTTTACCTGTGCAGAGATTTCACCAGATCACTCCATCTAAACATAGTTACCGCAGGTAGACCATTTGGGAGCTTTGGCTGGAAGGTAAATAGTTTTACCAAATTTTTTGCTGATTTAAATGTATATTTAATGCAAAAAATGATTTAAAACTTTATAAACTAAGTAATTATGTCCCGGTAATGACCGGCGCACGTTCACGAAAAAGTGTGTTTCCATTGTTTAACGTAGGACATAGTGTATGATACGTAATGGCGTAGTTATGAACGCAGAAAGCAAAACCAGGGAATTAAAATCTAAAACTGGAAATTAAAAAAAATGTTAAAGGATTTTGATATTAGACAAGGATGTTGAAGGGTTTTTTTGCTTGTACTTCCACGTTCATCACTACGTCTCGCACGCTATGTCTCATGCTGAAAACGTACTCTACATATTCTGTGATTTTAGTTTGTAAAGTTTTAAATATTGATATTTTCTTACAAAATTGCTTCAATTGCATTCAGAAGGTCTTTATGAACCTCTGTAAGCTGTTTGGATTACTTCTGTAAAAGGTGGATGGTAGGGGTGTGACGGATCACAAAATTCACGGTTAGGATTACATTACGTTTTTTTGAGGCAAGGATCGATCATTTTATGGATCAGTGAAAAAAGGGGTGCGGAAAATCTAATAACAAATAAAGAAATTACAAACATTTATTATAAAACAACAAAGTTGGACATTTAAGTAAAGTCTAAAATTAGCATTAGGTACAGAAATCGAATCAAATAAATAATAACACTGTCT
The DNA here is from genome assembly GCF_030506205.2 of Paramisgurnus dabryanus. Classification (NCBI taxonomy): domain Eukaryota; kingdom Metazoa; phylum Chordata; class Actinopteri; order Cypriniformes; family Cobitidae; genus Paramisgurnus; species Paramisgurnus dabryanus. The sequence continues at coordinate 8,586,242 of NC_133354.1, forward strand.
TCATTGTATAAATTAAATATAATTATTATTATTTTTAGAGCTACAGAAGTGATTTTTATTAACAATAACAACCACAGACTGGTTCTGCCTGACTTTAATCTATACAAACACTTAAGACATAAATGTTTTTATTAGAAAAAGAACACTGTGGAGATAATTTTGTTTGTATGTGCCCTGTTAAGAACAGAAAGATTTTATATTCGCTTGCTTTTTGAAACGTGTCTCTCCGTGTATCTGGCACAGCACTAGTGGATGGTTTTTAATGGGCTTTCAATCAGAAGCATTGGAACAGCCAGGACATTTTCTAATATAACTCTGATTAAGTTCATCTGAATAAAGATGATCCTTAAGCCATCCTTGATTTATATGTTGAGCAAATCATGTCAGAAATTTTCATTTTCAGGTGATCTATTCATTTAAACCGTATGGTAGCATGTATTGCATAAGTTACTTTGTGAAAATGCCTACATTTGCTGTAGCTTTCACTATTCATTTTTACTTGTGGATACAGTATCTCAGTTAGGATTCTGGCTTTAGACCGTAAATGGCAAACCAGCTCACTACTATAGGTTTTAGAAAACACGTGTTGCCCATAAGAGATGGATGTTCTGACATCCTAAAGCAGTGTTTCTCAAACTTTTTTAGCGTGCGGCCCCCCTTGTGTACGGTGCATTGCTTTGCAGCCCCCCCAAATAAAATTTATAACAAAAAACAGTTATAAAACTTAAAATTTTAATTAAACAAAACATTAAATTATACAAAGTAGTGCTGTTGGTTAGTAGCCTTATTTTTTAGGTTTAATTACACAGGATTCATGATAAATTAATGTATTTTATAAAATGTCATAAACTGGGGCCCCCCGGCACCATCTCACGGTCCCCAGTTTGAGAACCACTGTCCTAAAGTATTTATCTACTTACCTGGGGCCTCATTTATAAAACTCTGCGTAGGATCCCTTACTAAGTCTACGTATGCACAAAAGCCAAAAATGGCATATGCCAAAAAATATTAAGACTTATAAAACAAAGCAATGTTCCCTTTATAAATCACAGATCACCTGCAAGTGTGCGTACATGAATCATCCTCTCATCCCACCCTGTAAGCCCATTTTTTTCATTAAGTTATTTTTTTTTTAAAGATCACAAACTTTGCGTGGGAACTGGAGTACGCACGTTTCCAGCCCCGTTTTGTGCGTATGCATGCTTTATAAATGAGGCCCCTGATAATTTCAAGATCCCAGACCCACAAATGTCTTACAAAAAGGAAATCGAGGGAATTGCGTTTCCTGTCACTTTCTCATTGGTGTCCTGTATAATCATGTCTGTTATGACCATGAAGCAAAAACTGCTTTCACGTGTCAGAGGCACTCAATGCTTTTCTGCTTCACATAGGGGCGAGTACTTGAGACACACATCTGTACCGATACCCACTCATCTCCACCGCACGGATGCAAATCAATGCTGTTTAGAATGAGGAGTGATTTATGTTCGCAGCATCACTGGAGCGTGCAATAAGAATTCATGTTTTATATCTGAAATATGCGAGTCTGTACCCCATGAATAATTTATTGAGTACCTCAACTGAGGGGTTGAATCTTTATTAGCTTAATCTTTGTTTGTGTTGTTTTATTTATCTTTTCACTCGACTCCTTTTCATTTTTGAAACCCTGCTTACTTTCTTTATATGTGCCCTAAGGCCACTTATTTCCAAGTCTTTGTCTAGTAAGATGCAACTGTTGTGTAGGGTTATTTGAGGGCGTACTTGTACATCTTGACATTGCGTTCCAAATGCTAAACATGTTTTTATATCCACAATTAATTATTGTTTTTCCTCCTGTCAGGTTGGATGACTCTTTGACTGAGCTGTTAGACATTTTAAGCCCTGAATCAAACCCAGAGAGGTACAGAATCAACCCCTCATCCCAGAAGAGTTTCGTCACTTCTTCATTCCTCCAGAGGAGCCTTCTGTCCCCTTATGGCTCCAGCCGGCCATCGCTGCTTGACCCGGAGGAGAGTCAGATTCTAGAAGACATCTTTTTCATCTGTTGAAGGTTTTTGTTTCTTTTATAAAAACTGCCCCTTTTTTGCCAACAAATGCCAGACAACTTAACTGGAGGAAGAATCGTGGATTATAAATTCTTCATTATAGTCTGGTGTACAGTAGCTGCATATCGATCTCAAAGATTTTTTTAAACTATCACCTTATGGCCTTCAGGAGTTATTTTATAGGACCTAGAGAGATTTCTCACCGTAAAATTGAATCCAATGCCGTGACCGGTGGATCCCATTTTGCGAGCAGTTCCCATTTAAACCAGACATTACTTAATATTTACAGTGAAGGGAAAGTTCACCCAAAAACTCTGACTCCGGTTTCGTAGTCAATAGTGAGTGACGCTCATGATCTCCTGAAGGGTTATTAAAGCGACTCGGGCAAGCTGTAATTGTTGCTTTACTGATTTTAATGGTTACATATTCATGTGGTCTTAATGCCTTGTCACACATCAGTCTTAAAACGTATCGCCTCTTAATAATTTGTTTCATACATTTTTTTGAAAAATCATGATCTTTTGTTCTTATGTCAGTGCATTCAACGTTTATGTTTGCCTTAATAAAATGTATTTATATAAAGGGGTGGTGTTTAATATGCAGATAGATGGTTGGGCAACACTCTTAATATGTCTTATATCAGGGGGGCTGTTGAATGCTTTATTCTGATTGGTTGATATGTTCCATGGGTGTTGATTATTTTTCAATAACCGCACACCTAACCTTTTTGGTAACCGTGGTATAAGCGGAATAATTGACTCCGGTCCTTTGAATTATTTGAAAATAATGCACACCCGCGGTGTAAATGCACTCAGCTTCGCTTCGCATAACCACTTTGGGTGTGCATTATTTTCTTATAATTTAAAGGCCCATCGTCAATTAATCCTTACTATTTCAATCCGTACATAATTCAGTACATAATTTTACAGATTTCCAAGAGCCTCGGAAATCATGGATTGTTAATATGAGAAGAGACATGACCTAATTTTGAGATAAGAGCAGCAAAATGTGTCTATAAAATGTGTTTTGTTATTAGCCTGGTGGTTAATCATTCATTTCTAATGTTGTATGCATGCTTACTTTTCTTTAAAACACTAATATAGTCCTTTAACTAAGTACATGTCTCCAATTCGTACAGAATAACATAAAACGCAAGGCATGAATACTATAAAACTTCTCTCTGGTAAGTTTTTTTTTAAGCACATTGACCGGAATCAACAGAAGCAGGATTCATTTCTAACTAAATAACATTTGTACAGAACTTTGTGGGTTCATATGGTGTTTTACCTTTAACAATACTTGCACAATGAACAATCAAATAGCTTGTTATTAAATCAAACACGTATTATTAAATCAATGTTCATGTCTTAAAAAACATAATGGGGAAAATGCATGGGACATACTCTTATGATCTATACAAACTGGAGATGTACTGTATACTTGGTTATTGTCATATAATATTGAATTGTTGCACTCTATTGGTGTTTAAAAGAAAAGTAAACATGCTTACAACATGATAAATTAGTGATCAGATATCCGAAACAGATATTATGTACCAATGCGATATTCCATCTCAAAGTTAGGTCATATGTCCCTTCTAATTTTAATAACCCACTTTTTCTGAGATTCTTTGTCCTGTGGAAATTTGTATAAAATGATGTATTTTCTGTTTTGATGGCTGAATGACCAGCATCCTGATACAAAACCAGCGGTTTAAAGTGCATGCTTTGAACATCCATCCCTCACAGCCTCGGTTTGGAATAAACGTGGCTGCGAACTGAATACATTTTCAGTGTGTACATTCAAAATAGGTTCAGTTGCTGTGGTCTGTAATGATTTCATTGTAATTGAAGTTCAGGCCCATTAAGTCGTCAATTTTAGTTGCTTAAATTTGAACCATTTCCTTTGATTTTAACAAACAAAATAGATTTTTCCAAACATGTCAGCAAATTACACCAATAGGAGAATCTTTGTATGAGAAAAATAATATTTATGGGGTGGTTTCCCAGACATGGTTTATCCTTGTCCCAGACTAAAATGCATGTTTGAGCTGCCATAATTTAAAAACATTTTGCATTGAGGTATCTTAAAGGATTAGTCCATTTTCTTAAAAAAAATCCAGATAATTTACTCACCACCATGTCATCCAAAATGTTGATGTCTTTCTTTGTTCAGTCGAGAAGAAATTATGTTTTTTGAGGAAAACATTGCAGGATTTTTCTCATTTTAATGAACTTTAATAGAGCCCAACACTTAACTCAACACTTAACAGTTTGTCTCAACGGAGTTTCAAAGGACTCTAAACGATCTCAAACGAGGCATAAGGGTTTTATCTAGCGAAACGATTGTCATTTTTGACAAGAAAAATTAAAAATATGCTCTTTTAAACCACAACTTTTCGTCTAGGTCCGGTCCAGCGCGACCTAACGTAAATGCGTAGTGACGTAGGGAGGTCACGTGTTACATATATGAAACGCACATTTGCGGACCATTGTAAACCATAAACTGACACAAAGACATTAATTAGTATCAGTTGACATACAACAATGTAGGAACGGTCCTCTTTCAACACACTTGTAAACACTGGGGCGGAGTTTAGCGTTCGTTGTCTGTGACCTCTTGACGTCATGATGTATTGCGTGGGGTCACGCTGGAGCATCACGACCTGATCTAGACGAGAAGTTGTGCTTTAAAAGTGTATATTTGTTATTTTTATTGTCAAAAATGACAATCGTTTTGCTAGATAAGACCCTTATGCCTCGTTTGAGATTGTTTATAGTCCTTTGAAACTCAGTTGAAAAAAAACGTTAAGTATTAAATGTTGGGCTCTATTAAAGTCCATTAAAATGAGAAAAATCCTGCAATGTTTTCCTCAAAAAACATAATTTATTCTCGACTGAACAAAGAAAGACATCAACATTTTGGATGACATGGTGGTGAGTAAATTATCTGGATTTTTTTAATGAAAATGGACTAATCCTTTAACATAAATCAGTGCCATTGTTTTGTCTCAAGATGCCCACCAGTATAGTTTTTGTAAGGTATGTTTTTAAAAACTACTTTAATCCAGGACTAGGACTTAGTTATTAATCTAATCCCTGTCCAGGAAACTGCTCCATAATATTTAGAGTACACTTATGATGGTTGTTTCATCATATTTTTCTACAAGCCCAAATGTTTTTAGCGCAAATGTTATCAGCTTAAAACCCCTTAGCATTCCTGAAAAAGGGCTAAAAATGCCTAAAAAGGACACAAATTGTACCTGCTGTGTTGATTGTATCTTTAAACTGTTTACATCATTCGAATCACAATAATTTCAGCTTTCCAAAGATATATGACGTGTTTAGCTTGTTTTTTAATTTTCTGTCAAATAATGCAGTGTCCTTCCCACAGTACACTGGAATTTTAAGGGGTTAAACAATATCTTTGCCTGTTTTCATTAGAGTAGTGTATAAAAATGATTAAAAAAGACAATAGGTTATCTTAAAATTACTTATTTTACACAGACATGGAAACTATAGCCATCCCATTGAGTTTGGAAAAAAAGTGCCTTGTCAAAATATATTTTTTTTAGTGAACCCAGAATAATAAAGTCATTTAACTTTATCTAGATGCACAATGCACTTACAGATGTTTTCATTTTTGGATTATAATCAGACTTGTGCCCTTAAAGGGACACACTTTTTTTGAAAAAAAAAAAAAAGGCTTATTTTCCAGCTTCCCTACAGTTAAACATTTGATTCTTACAGTTTTGGAATCCATTCAGCTGATCTCTGGGTGTGATGCTAGCACTTTTAGCATAGCTTAGCATAATCCATTCAATCTGATTAGACCATTAGCATTGCGCTAAAAAATAACCAAAGAGTTTCGATATTTTTCCTATTTAAAACTGGACTCTTCTGATTATCTATCTTGATTATTACGCCGGAATGAGAGTATAGCCATGTCTTCCTAGAAAATCGCAACTTTGAAATTTTTAATCTGTCTTAGTAAACGATGTAACTACAGAAGAGTCAAGTTTTAAATAGGAAAAATATTGAAACTCTTTGGTTATTTTTTAGGTCGATGCTAATGGTCTAATCGGATTCAATGAATTGTGCTAAGCTATGCTAAAAGTGGTAGCGCCAGACCCGGAGCTGGAAATGAGCATTTTTTTTTTTTAAGTGTAGTGTCCCTTTAATGCCTATTCCTATGCCTCTACCTTTCCAATATATCCACAGTATATTTGCTTTGATATTTCCTACTTCAGACTAGATCAGGATATGCACTGGGATTCAGCCAAACATTGCTCCAGGGCTATTGGTCTAATTTGATCTGTAGTGTTGTAAAGAAAGTTTCAGAGACGCGCCTCTCTGTGTGTGCGCACGCATACACCTTTCGCCTTTGAAATGGTCTCATCAGTCGTGCCACAAATCCATAAAAGAAAGAGATAAAAGAAACAACTCACAAAAGGCTTGCATTGAGATACGGCAGCAGGAAATGGGACAACTGTAATGCTGGTTTATTCTACACTGTGCTTTATTATTGGGCTTAAGCAGAAATGCGTCATTCAGTAAAATTACAAAAAGAGAGTCTAGGGACCAGAGAAACGTGGAGTTGAGGAAAACAGGGCAGGGGCCGCGATAGCACCCTGACTGCTAATACAGCTCAATCTCATTGTGATATAGACTTGGCAAAAATCCACACATACCACCCAGCACTCTCAAGTGTGCTCAAAAATGTCTGAAAAAGCTTCTTTTAATGATCCTCCTTTTTCCACTTTACTGCATTGTTTCTGTAAGTTCACACTATTGTTCTTGATTTCAAAAGAGTTGAAGACAGTTAGCGCTAATGAAGAACGGCAATAAAAGAGTTGCTGAGAGTTTGATGGATTAGTGCAGATTTGTCTTTTTTCTGTCTGGGAAAAAAGCAATGAAGCAGATCGGATTTCTGACACATGGAACCGCAGAACGGAAAGAAAGCAGACAGTTCAAACAGGTGCAGCAAAAGTTTTGACACCGGTCCTTCATGAGTACTTCATTCTCCATAAAGGATTACCCTGATTCTGCCAGTTGCATTGTTCCATTGTGTCGTAATACAATACATGTAAAAATATACTTTTAAAAAAAGCGCAGTTTCGATGTGAAACTCATGTTTAGGTGTGGTTACAAACGTAAAAAAAAAATAAAACTATGAGAGAAATACAGCATATTAGTATGAAAAATAATATAAATAAATGACATTAAAAAAATGAACAAATAATAAATACTCAAATAAATATGCATGTTGGCAGCAGTTCATTCAAACGTTCAAATCTGATTGGCTCATCTCACGTTCTGTATTTAAATACCTATTTGTACCTCACGACCATACTGCATCTCCAAGGACTAGATTTTACCTGCTTTAGCTTGTTTTTCATCTTTTAAATTTTCTTAGTCATCCAGTCCTTCTAGATAGAAGTAAAAGACTATAAAATATGCAAACCTATATACAGAGGAACAGAGCAAAAAAGAGCAAAAAACATTTACAGTATATTCAGTAGTTCATGTATATACTTATATATATTTATAATAAAACTTCTGTTCTGTCTTGGTTCGTCAACCGTACATTTCCAGATTGCCATGTAAACAGTTGCAGCTGAAACGGAGAAAGAGAGATGGACGGATGTTCGACGCTTAAATCCTACGTGACGATGGGTTTTATAAACAGACGGAATGCATATCCTTGCAAAAGATCCTGGAATACCTGAATGACCATGTGTCGGAAAGATCTAGAAGGCAAAATGCAACATTCTCGGAATCAGTCTGAAAACAAGAACTAAATTCCCCTTTGAAATGAAGTGTACATACACACCTTACCATACGGTAAAGTGAACCAACCAGCTCTGGAATTATTACCGTATATATTTACAATAGTGCCATCTTGTATAATAAGAGCAGTTGCGAAGCATAACCAAAAAAAAAAAATCGTAAAAGTCTTTACCCAATAATTTGCAATAACTTCCCCATTACGCGATCGAAAAAACCTTCGAACTCTGAAGCAGCATGTGTAAACGACGCAATGTGATGCGGATTCGGACGATAATTGTGCAAAACATATATAATGCCCACTTCATTGTAACTTGTAAGCAGACGTCGAGTGGGTGTTTCGCTGGATGGCTGTGTCAAGCTGCACGGATTTTTATGTTGACATATTTGAAGGCTTCGCTGTTATAGTCGTCTTTTTGTTTGTTTTGCTTTTTTTTGTAAGAAGTTGAGTTTTTCCGTTGTTTTGACATCAATAAAATGAATGGCTGCTAGCGGTGTCGTGACGCAGGCGCGTTTACAAAACCGCCAGTTGTCCGTATTTAAAGCCAGCGTGCAGTTTTTGCGTGGATATCGCTTGTGTTTGTTCTTATATCGCACGCGTTTGCGAATGTTTACGGAGTACGGCGCAGGGTGGGGAGGCAGATATGTCCGTAACGTTTTCTGTACTATAATCCTGATTCTCTTAAAACTCTCATCGAACGAGAGACCTTTTTGCATTTGTAATTAGCATATACACATATATACACGAAGTTTTCGTACCCTTGAGTGCGCGCGCATGTGTGTGTGTGTGTTTGCGGATACAGGTTGTTATATCGGATCGAGAGGAATGCCTGCAGACTGCAGCTGCCGATTTGAGAGTCGGTCAAAGTCCAAAGCAGAGCAGGGGTTCGTAAATCTACAAAAAAATCTACAGCTCTACATATTGAATAGCCGGTTTCTATATATACACACATAGAAAATATATGCATATAAATACATATATGGGTTTTGGGATTAATATCGTATGTATCCATATATATGCTATACAGGCGCATACATATGAATACATATTGCTTGAATGTCCGCTATACATATACATATCGTATGTACGTTACATATATAAACAGGATCGTTTATCTCAAACCTTAAGATGGTCTCTTCACTACAAGGTCAGGACATTAAAATAGAAAAAGGTAAGGCTGCGTTATGGAACAACCCTTCCCATGCACCCTTTCTCTCACCACAGAGAAAAAACTAGAAGTGAAATAAAAATAAATATTCTTCATTTTGAGCAGTAATTGTAAACTAGCGAAGTGAACGGCCTCGACGGGCCATCGGAAATAGTTCTGCCAGTATTCAAAAGCATATCAGCAATCTATATGTATGCATATAGTCATATATGTTCTTTTTATACATATATCTTTTTTAAATACAACTCTTAAACCGATTGGCACAGCAAGAGATGCAGTGGTCCGATTATGTTACAGGAGTCTTTTTTTTCGTTTGTGATAAAAAGGTTTGGTCATTTGGTCCCTACACACTAAGGAATGACAGGAAAATTCTCCCAGCGGACTGAGGCTGCGGTTTGTGGCAGCCGTTGCCCCTGGAAACGGACAGGCACTCCAAGAAAAAGCTGGCCATCCCGAGTCGAAGCGAGTTCGTGTCCTGAATTGTCACATCCTTCCAAAAAAATTCAAGTCTTTCAAGTTTTTTCCTTTTTTTAAATCCTTTTTGTTGATTTCTAAAACAGTTCTTTAAAAAGTTTCCCCAAAGACGACGTCTTCGATTTTACACGATTCCCCTCTAAACGTTTTAAAAAGTGTTTTTTCTTACTACAGTATGCATTTCGATTCAGTGTCTTCTGAGGGCTTGTTTTCTTTTTTTTTTTAAATATTTTTTGTGTTGGTCTTCTTCAGTTGTTCGTCCTGTGGTCCTGCAATACAAGGGCATGGGGTTCAGAGAAGGGAGTACGGTATGGTCCAGTTACTCCGCGGCTCCCCTGAGTTTAATTCTAAGGTCCGTTGAGCCCGGTGGTGGTGTTGGTGGTGTTGTTGTGTCATGCGGCTGTGTTCTCCTCATGTTCCGCTTCAGCACTGTCGTATCCCCAGCCCTGATGATCTGAATCCGTTGTGTTTTCATAGATTTCAATTACATTTTGCATGTTATCAACATGTGTTCCAACTCTACAAAACCTACAAGGATATGAAAGAAAAAAGGGATTAATATTTTCATTCAGTGCTGGAGACAAATATACCAAACATCAAACTTGTTTACTGACTTTTAATGTCTTTTCATTTGCTTCAGCTCAAAAAGGTTATGTCGTATAAACCACAAATTTCTTAAAAGTTTTTGTTTTGTTTTTCAGTTGCTGTAATATATCGAAACATTCATAAAACAAAAGAAAATGCAAAATTGCTTGTTTTCAGAGAATATATCTAAGGCGGCATTTATAGTACCACATTTTCATCTAAAAGCAAAAGCCTTTTAGGCATTTACATCACGGGTTCCCAAACTTTTCATTTTGTGACCCACTTAAAGGGACACTCCACATTTTCCAGCTCCCCTAGAGTTAAACATTAGATTTTTACCGTTTTGGAATCCATTCAGCTGATCTCTACCACTGTTAGCATAGCTTAGCATAATCCATTGAATCTGATTAGACCATTAGCATCACGCTCAAAAATAACCAAAGGGTTTCAATATTTTTCCTATTTAAGACTTGACTTGTAGTTACATTGTGTACTAAGACAGACGGAAACTTAAAAGTTGTGATTTTCTAGGCCGATATATCTAGAACTATACTCTCATTCTGGCGTAAGAATCAAGGACCTTGCTGCTGTAACATGGCTGCAGCAGGCGTAGAGATATTACGCACTGCCTGAAAATAGTCCCCTTGGTTACTTTCAATTCAGGCGCTGTGTAATATCATTGTGCCTGCTGCATTCATGTTACAGAAGTTAGAGAAGTTTTAAATAGGAAAAATATCAAAACTCTTTGGTTATTTTTTAGCGCATTGCTAATGGTCTAATCAGATTCAATAGATTATGCTAAGCTATGCTAAAATGGTACCGCCAGACCCGGAGATCAGCTGAATGGATTCCAAAACGGTAAAAATCAAATATTTAACTCTAGGGGAGCTGGAAAATGAGCATATTTTCAAAAAAAGTGGAGTGTCCCTTTAAAGGTGTAATGGGTTTTAAGCAGCATCTAGTGGTGAAATTACAAATTGCAACCAACATCAATTTCGAAACGCAATGAGAAGCTACGGTAGCCACTAGGGCTGTGTATCGCCAACGATTTCCCGATACGATACGTATCCCGATACAAGGGTCCCGATACGATGCGCATCACGATACAAGACTATTTTGAATTAAATTTTTGTTCAGAATTTAGTAACATTATTTTTATTATTATTTGTTTATTGTACATTGAATAAGCAGTGTTGTAACAGTTGTGTTTTTGCCATTCATTTATTAGCTATTAGAAATACTTAAAATCCCAGAGTTAGTACTTAACTTATGTTTTTTTAAAAGCAGTTTTACAAAGATGGTGCCTTACTCTTGTCTCTCATTATTCTACATCTATGAATATATCTATAAACATGCAGTCAGACTTAATACTATTTAATAAAAATCAGGTTATTAATGTGACAGTTATAGTTTGAAGTAGCTCTGTATCTCTTCTCTAGACATACAGTTTTCACATGCAAATCTTTGTCGTGTTTCTTCTCAAATGCGTTAGTACTGTTTTATAAGAGCGTGGCTAATAAAGCCCTTTGCAGTAGTATAGGCTAAGATATCTGCGCTTTCATACTGAACTCACTGACTTTAATGCGCGCGCGAGAGAGAGCGTCCTTTCCATGCGTCCTTTCCATATGGATCACGCATCAACAGCAATTCATCACGCTACTTTCAAAAGTACATCCGGATCGATACGATATTTTGAACACAGCACTAGTAGCCACCCCAGGAAAAATTTGTCGTCTGACACAAAGTAGGGACGAAGTGCGCTCTATAGAACAGTTTTTCCTTTTAACGCTACATGACGGCGACTTCCATGTCAAGAAGCTAGCAGTGAATGTAGATAAAAACGGCTCATTCTAAGGTAAAAAACAATACATTTTATTATGTTAGGGATATATATACATATCACTGACAATATAGTTTTGTATATTATATTGCATTTCTGTCAAGAGATCCTTCTTAAAGTTACACACTGCACCTTTAAATGGGTATAATCTATTATTGGATTTTTAAATGAAAATATGTAAATTTTACACTGCAAAAAAGATTTTCAAGAAAAAGTTTTCTTAGTATTTTTGTCTTGTTTTCCGTAAAAATATCTAAAAACTCTTAAGATGCTTTTTCTTGATGAGCAATTGACAAAGCAAAAAAGTCTAGTTTTTAGACAAAACATATCAAATTTAAGTGATTTTGTGCATAAAACAAGCAAAAAATCTGCTAATGGGGTAAGTAAAAAAATCTTGAACATTTTTTCTTAAACACTAAATTCAAGAAAAATTTGCTTACCCCATTGGCAGATTTTTTTGCTTGTTTCATGCACAAAATCACTTAAATTTGATATTTTTGGTCTAAAAACTAGATTTATTTTCTTGGGTCGTTTTGCTCATCAAGAAGCAGCATCTTAATTTTAAGAATTTTTAGATATTTTTACTGAAAACAAGACAAAAATACTAAGAATTGCACTGTAATAATTTATTTGTTCTGATGAACACAAAGGCAGATATTTTCGATATTTTTCAAATATCTTTCTTAGTGTTCGAGCAACTTGAGGAATGACAGAAAGTTTTTTTTTTGGGTAAACTATTGTAAAAAAAAAATTCCCGTGTATGTTTTCTAATAGTAAACATAGATTTATTTAGAAAATTAGATATATTTAGAAAATTTTGATTCAGTGTGGCCGGACAAGGTTTAATGCATCAAGAATAGTTGCTGGCAGGGGGGTGAGGGGTCTATGTGTGCAGGAGGCGTGCTGTGCTGTCTATTGCAGCTAACAGAGGCGTGGATGGCTCACTAGCTATGTAAGTAGGTAATTACTTGGCCCAGTAAAAGGCATCAGCAGGGTAAATTAATGACACAGCATTGATTTTCCATCTTCATTTAGATGAGGGCATGTGAGACGGGAGAGATATGAGATAAATGTTCACCATGGAAACGACTAATCTCTCCCCCTCTTCCACAGCCCTGCCCCAGAGAGCAGATCTCTTGAGAAAAGAAAGATGCCCTGTTTAAAGGACAAGTTCGGTATTTTAGACTTAAAGCCCTGTTTTCAGATTGTTTATGGTCAAATTGAATGGTTTTGACTGAAATTTCGACATTTTCGGCTGCCCTGAGAATTTTCGCGTGTTTGTGTTTCAGCTCAGACCTCTACAATGGGTTTAATGGTGCACTGGAACAATCCTTCCTAAAATGCATTAAACTTTCGTTTACAAAGACGTGAAACTCACCGAGTGGTCCGGGGTGTTCACTGGTATGCTCACACAAAAATCGCTCCAAAAGACGCATTCCAACAGGTTTTATCGTAGTTTTTACCAACTCCATTGACTGTATTAGACGTCCTGTGAGGTACGGTATTACTCCGCGCCGGGAACTTTGTTTCTATTCTTGCAATTGGCAAAGGCGGATTAGCGCCACCACCTGGGCTGGAGTGTCTATTATTCAAGCTCTAAGCGGAAGAATGTACGGGTGTGAGGCGTTTGGGGAAATAGGTCCACAAGTTAACAACGAATGCTGAAACAGCTGTTGGAAAGCATCTTTTGCAGCGATTTTTGTGTGAGCATATCAGTGAACACCCCTGACCACTCGGTGAGTTTCACGTCTTTGTAAACGAAAGTTTAATGCATTTTAGGAAGGATTGTTCCAGTGCACCATTAAACCCATTGTAGAGGTCTGAGCTGAAACACAAACACGCCAAAATTCTCAGGGCAGCCGAAAATGTCGAAATTTCAGTCAAAACCGTTCTATTTGACCATAAACAATCTGAAAACAGGGCTTTAATTCTAAAATACCGAACTTGTCCTTTAATATCCTATGCTGTTATACTGCTGGATTAAAGTCAATATGAAATGGCATTCCCAATTTAACTTCCCTAACGTGACTTTTTTGAGTAAAAGAGGATAGCCAACAAGAGAAAAATAGCTTGATTTTATCCATTATCAGAAAATGGCTACTCCAGTCCATACAAGAATGCCAAACCTGAATTTGAGTCGATAAGGATGGACTATTCCCCCACCCCAAAACACCACAACATCCATTTCTGTGAATGTACTGTATGTGGCTTTGAGACACGTCGGGATGATCCCAGACATTAACTTGACGTTCAGTCTTCATGTCTTGGTCAGAAAGTCAAATTAATTTCTGAGATCATACTGACGTATCCCAAAGCTTCTTTCTCAAATCTCATTACTCACTATTACTGACATAACAATACATTCACATTACCCTGCATTAAATTACTGCATTCACTTAGGGTAAAATTTCAGAAAGCCTGCATTATCCACAACAGCAGCCCGAAGGCCTGCATGACATCAACTGAAAAGCAAAGTTGTTTCACAGGCGGAGCACAATATTACATTTTGATGAAACATTATGGAGACAAATTGTTTTTGAAGAACATGAATAAGTTTAACTACAAGATTGTGTATTAGGAAAGAAAACAAGATGAATTTTGATGTCATGCTGACTGTAGGTTTTGAAACAGACTTCAGCAAATCTGACCCTGCCTGTGAAAACCAGCTAAAGTCATTTTTCTACATAAAATCGTCCTGCATAATGTAAAGCACACCCTGTCAAAATATAACCTTGATATCTTCAAAATGGCTTGAGTAAGGTAATGTCAAAGATTAAAAACTATGTAAAATCAAACTTTGATGCCCCAAATCTCATAACCTGCAGAAAAAAATGACTTTCTTACTTAGTATTTTTGTGTTGTTTTCAGTAGAAATATAAAAAAAATCTTAAATTAAGGATTAACGACCCAAGAAAATTACACTGGAAAAAATGATTTTCAAGATAAAAAAAATCTCTGTATTTTTGTCTTGTTTTCAGTAAAAATATAAAAAAATCTTAAATTAAAATGAGTTTTCTTGATGAGCAAAATGACCCAAGAAAATAAGTCTAGTTTTTAGACCAAAAATATCAAATTTAAAGCAACACTATGTAGTTTCCATGTAAAAATGACTTACAGCTCCCCCATGTGGTTAAAAAGCGCAACAGTGCCTGGTATCAGACACTCTTCTGCAGGCAGGGGGTGGGGCGGGGCTGTGTTTCCTACCCTCCACCGCCACTTTCAGAGTGTGCTTGTAGCAGCTAGGAGGCTGCTTAGGTTGCAGCAACAGTACAAATTGTTCAGTTAAAAGTTGTTCTATCACTGAAATAATTTAAGAGACATTATTTAAAGGTAAAAAATTACATAGTGTTGCTTTAAGTGATTTTGTGCATAAAACAAGCAAAAAAATCTACCAAATTTAGTGTTTAAGAAAAATGTTCAAGATTTTTTGCTTACCCTATTGGCAGATTTTTTTGGCTTGTTTTATGCACAAAATCACTTAAATTTGATATTTTTGGTCTAAAAGCTAGACTTATTTTCTTGGGTCGTTTTGTTAATCAAGAAAAAGCATCTTAATTTAGGAATTTTTTAATATTTTTACTGAAAACAAGACAAAAATACTAAGAAATTTTTTCCTTGAAAATCGTTTCTTGCAACTACTACTTGTCTAAAAACTAGACTTTTTTCTTGGGTCATTTTGCTCATTAAGAAAATGCATCTCGATTTAAGAAACAAGACAAAAATACTAAGTAAGAAAGACATTTTTTGCAGTGTATGCACATGGCGCCCCATACATACTTCCGGTAAAATCTCAGGGGGGTAACGCTTTTCCGGTCTGCATTAAGTCATAGCAAATTTGCGTTGCTAGCGGTATTCTTTTGGGAATTAGGGAGTAATATAGATTAGTAAAATACATTTATTGTTATAACATAATAAAATAAACATGCAAAAACGCATTGATTAAAAATTACCCGAGGCAACTACACTGCAAAAAATTATTATTTTCAAGAAAAGTTTTTAAGTATTTTTGTCGTGTTTTCAGTAAATATATCTAAAAATTCTTAAATTAGAATCTTTTTCTTGATGAGCAAAACGACCCAAGAAAATTACACTGCAAAAAATGATTTTCAAGAAAAAAAATCTCCGTATTTTTGTCTTGTTTTCAGTAAAAATATAAAAAAATCTTAAATTAAGATGATTTTTCTTGATGAGCAAAACGACCCAAGAAAATAAGTCTAGTTTTTAAACCAAAAATATCAAATTTAAGTGATTTTGTGCATAAAACAAGAAAAAAAATCTACCAAATTTAGTGTATAAGAAAAATTTTCAAGATTTTTTGCTTACCATATTGGCAGATTTTTTTGGCTTGTTTTATGCACAAAATCACTTAAATTTGATAGCTAGCTAAAAGCTAGACTTATTTTCTTGGGTCGTTTTGCTCACCAAGAAAAATATACACTGTAAAAAAACCTTGCTGCCTTAAAAATTTTTGTTAAATCAACTCAGATTTACGAGTCATGTCAACAGAAATTAGTTGTCACAACTTATAAAATATAGTGGAGAAAAGTCAACTTAAATGTATTAGTTATAACAACTCACCTGTAGTTATAACAACTCATCTCTAGTCAAGATAAATAATAGTAAGTTGAAATGACTTGTAAATCTGAGTTGGTTCAACAATAAATTTTAAGGCAGCAATGTATTTTTTACAGTGTAAGATTTTGTAAAATATTTTTACTGAAAACAAGACAAAAATACTAAGAAAATTTTTCCCTGAAAATCATTTCTTGCAGTGTAATAATATACCTGACCTGTGTCTTTAGACCCGATTGGGGTGGAATTCAGGTTTTTGGATCTAAGTGGACCTGTAAAGAACTCTAATTTACAGTACTACACATAAGGATTTTGACTTCAACCCTGAGTCTGTTAGCACAGATGTGATCGAGCCAGGGGATTGGATAAAACACATGGAATAAATGAATTTCTCTATTCATAGAGTTTGCAATGCTACTATAAATAAAAATAATGTCAATATGTAACGTCACATAGTTCTGTACATATATGTTTACATGTGCACTTTACTTTTTTGGATGTGTTTTTAATAAAAGTGCGCACCACTGGCTTAACTTTTAAACTACTAGAGCGCTTTCATTTCAAAGAACAACTGTGCAATGACAATAAAGGTGTTATATCTTACAAATATAGTATAATGTTATTGTGTAATATAAATAACTGATTCAGTAATAGGTAAAATACAAAAATGATTATAGTATGTGAACCATAGCCTTTATAATGACATTACAGTACGTTACGTTAAAATTCGTTATATTGCAAAGCAAAAGTGTTATTATTTCAATAGTACCTCTTAACTATCAAATTTTTCTTTTCTATCATCTTTTATTCTCATATACTTTCTTGTACATAAATATGCATGTGATACTAAATAAAATGTAGGTCATGGCTGTCAGTTGTGTCTTGCTATAAAATTGTGTGGCTTCTCAGACTTCATTATAATTCTGAAACATGTCGTCCTCACAATGATCTCTGCTGTCATCTCTGATCCTTACTGGAAACGGAGAAAAATCACGCGTTCGCTACATAACAGCGGGA
The DNA here is from genome assembly GCF_030506205.2 of Paramisgurnus dabryanus. NCBI lineage: Eukaryota > Metazoa > Chordata > Actinopteri > Cypriniformes > Cobitidae > Paramisgurnus > Paramisgurnus dabryanus. The sequence continues at coordinate 8,603,730 of NC_133354.1, forward strand.
GATAAGCAAAAACGCTTTCATGATCAATATATTAATAAAACATTTAAGCCTGCTTTTACAGACAAAGCTTAGCTAAAGCAAGGACTAGGCCTTAGTTAAATTAGGATGTTTAAGTATCTTTTATAAAACATGCCTTAGAAAAAGACGTTACTGGTGTGTATCTCAAGACAAATCAATGCCACTGGCATATTTTAACATCTGTCAGTGCAAGTTATTTTCAGTTGAGAAAGCTCAAACATTTGTCTAAGTCTAGGACTAGCATAAAGTTTAAATATGCTAAAAAGTAAGGTGGATTATTGTAATCTGGAGGTAAAGTTAATGTACAGTAATGTAAAAACTCCTTCCTGTGCATCACCGGATGTTCTTCAATCCCGTGAAAGAAAAACGCGGAAGGAACCATGCATAGTCTCTATACGATTATGAGCTTTTAGCCTGGATTTCACAGACAGGGTCACATTATTTTGTCGTTTCGTTATATATTATTTTGTGTAGTATGTGTCGACGTGACCTCTGACCTGTTATTCCCTGTGCGCAGCGGCGGCCTTCACCCCCAGGGTCAGGGGTGGCTGGGGCAAGGGGACGGGGCTAATATGGGCGGTTGGCATCCTTTGGCCTTTTGAGCTGCACTTTGAGTCTCTTCATGCCGATCTGAAAGCCGTTCATGGACTGGATGGCGGCCTGGGCGCTGCCCGGGTTATCAAAGCTCACAAAGCCTGAGAACAAAGGACGATAAGATGAGCACCAGATGGATGAGAGAGAGAACAACGTGAAATGAGATGGACAGATGGATGGAAAGGCAGAAATGAAGGATATAGGAGAAATAGGTTACAGTGCAGGAAGGTTTAAATGGGAAAGAATGACAAAGGGATGAAATGAATGGACAGAAGGGCATTATAGCGTTTATTATTATGTCACAGTTTCAGCAGATACATGTTTAACATCCAACATATATGCACAAAGTCAATCCATACTGTACAATACAACAGCATACGTGTGATACACCATCATCAAGAATCAGAAGCACAGAGAACATGCAGACCTAAATACACAATATCCAGTCACTCCGAGGCTTAGAGAGAGGCAGTTAGCCAAACGTCCCTTTTCAGCAACATGCAACATCACAAATAACGCAACGAATTGCCTTGGTAGCGTTTGGCTACCGGCTTGATCTCTGAAAACCCTCTACTTGTAAAATACTTGTAAGATGGGTAAAAAGCAAATGGGATTTTTGTATATTGGCACATCATTGAATTTAAAGGGATAGTTCCCTCCAAAATAAAAAAAAGTTGTTCCAAACCTGCATGAATTTCTTTGTTCTGCAAATAAGTTTTGTTAATAACCAAAAAGATCTGGGGCACCATTAACTTCCATAGTATATTTTTTCCTATTCAAGTCAATGGTGCCCCAGATTGTTACAAACATTCTTCAAAATATCTTCATTTATATTCAGCAGAACAAAGAAATGTATACAAGTTATATAAATTATGACAGAATTTTGGGTAAACTATCCCTTTAACTAGACTACTTAATACAATTAAAGGGACACTCCACTTTTTTGAAAATATGCTCATTTTCCAGCTTTCCTAGAGTTAAACATTAGATGTTTACCGTTTTGAAATCCATTCAGCTGATCTCTGGGTATGGCGGTACCATTTTTAGCATAGCTTAGCATAATCCATTGAATTTGATTAGACCATTAGCATCACGCTAAAAAATAATCAAAGAGTTTCGATATTTTTCCTAACCATATCTGTCTAGAAAATCGCAACTTAAATTTTCTGTCAGTCTTAGTACACAATGTAACTACAGAAGAGTCAAGTTTTAAATAGGAAAAATATTTAAACTTTCTGGTTAATTTTTAGCGTGATGCTAATAGTCTAATCAGATTCAATGGATTATGCTAAGCTATGCTAAAAGTGCTAGCGCCAGACCCAGAGATCAGCTGAATGGATTCCAAAACGGTAAAAATCAATTGTTTAACTCTAGGGGAGCAAGAAAATGGGTATTTTTCAAAATAAAAAAGTTAAGTGTCCCTTTAACTGTTTGGCATAGTAATGCGCTATAAAAAATATACATTTATTGGCCCTCTGTATTGTATTGTAAGTTTGTACTGCAGCTACTAAATGTATTAACAGGAACTTTCATAAGTTCTTCACTTTTGGCACAACTGGCATTGAACCAAAAGTATGAACGTACTATGTGATTATAATAAAACGTAGCTAGGAACCGGCTATCGGAGTTTCATTTTCTTTTCAATTCTGTACATTTTGTAGATGATTGGTTATTAGTTGGCAATGCAGTCTCGGAAATGTAATTGTCGGTTTTAAATGTAGTACTGTAGATAATCCTGTTCTATCCTTTCACCAAAGAAACGACTTGATATTACATTATCAATATCAATAAAAGCATTTTGGCATACAATGAACAAACTTCTGCTGACTTGACAGCAAAATTCTGCCAGTTAGCACTCCGACACTAATTTTTCCCCCCATTTTCTCATTCTCTTCATCTTGAGGTGGTGCGATAATTTCAGCCAGCTCAGCATTTCACATCATCACGTCTAATTCTTTGGAGCTCCCCGTGCTAACAGCTGAGGTTTATATATATATATAGTGCAAATCGAATACCGCTGTTTGTTCATGCATGCGATGCCTCTGATAAGTCAAGGAGCCACTGTAGCTTAAGATAGCACTAATTAAAATACAGAGGTTTACGTTTACTGCAAACGGGATATACAAACACGCTTCTGCAGTCCCACTACAGCCTAATGTCCTCCACTGACGACACTGCAAAAAATCACTCGCAATCAGTATTTTTGTCTGGTCTTTCAGTAAAACTATCTGAACCTCCTTAAAGCAAAGTAGATTCACTTAGAAAAACATTTAGTTTTCAATGTAAAAGCTTTTTCTTAAACCACTGTTTTGTTCTAGTTTTAAGCATAAACTACACAGGGGTAAGAAAAAATAAAAATAATATACCTGCACTGCAAAAAATGACTTTCTTACTTAGTATTTTTGTCTTGTTTTCAGTGGAAATATTTAAAAAGTCTTACATTAATATTTATTTTCTTGATGAGCAAAATGACCCAAGTCTAGTTTTTAGACCAAAAATCTTAAATTTAAGTGATTTTGTGCATAAAACAAACAAAAAAATTTGCCAATGGGGTAAGCTAATTTTTCCAGAATTTTTCTTGAATTTAGTATTTAAGAAAAACGTTCAAGATTTTTTGCTTACCCCATTGGCAGATTTTTTGCTTGTTTTAGGCACAAAATCACTTAAATGTGATATTTTTGGTCTAAACTAGACTTATTTTCTTGGGTCGTTTTGCTCATAAAGAAAAAGCATCTTAATTTAAGAATTCTAGATATTTTTACTGAAAACAAGACAAAATACTAAGAAAATGTTTGTTTTTTTGAAAATCATTTTTGCAGTGTGAAAATTAAAATTGCTAAGTTATTCCAAATCCGTACACTCTAAAAAATGCTGGGTACAGTTTTGGGTCAAAAAGGGACGGATCCAATTGGGTTGTAATTCAACCTCTGCTGGGTGCTTCAACCACGGTTGCCAGGTTTTCACATCAAAACCCACCTATACTGCAAAAAAATTATTTTTAAGAAAAACTTTTCTTAGTATTTTTTGTCTTGTTTTCAGTAAAAATATGTAAAAATTCTTAAATCAAGATGCTTTTTCTTGATGAACAAAACGACCCCAGAAAATAAGTTTAGTTTTTAGACCAAAAACATCAAATTTAAGTGATTTTGTGCATAAAACAAGCAAAAAATCTGCCAATGGGGTAAGATAATTTCTCTTGAATTTAGTGTTTATGAAAAAATTTTCACGATTTTTGCTTACACCATTGGCAGATTTTATTGCTTGTTTTATGCACAAAATCACTTAAATTTGATATTTTTGATATTTTTGCTGATCAAGAAAAAGCATCTTAATTTAAGAATTTTTAGATATTTTACTGAAAACAAAACAAAAATACTAAGAAAAGTTTTTCTTGAAAATACTTTTTTTAATAGTGTAGTTGCCCAATCTGCAAGGTTCATCTGCTAAAATCACATTCCCAGGGCTACACTGCAAAAAATGATTTTTAAGAAAAAAAATCTTACATTTTTCTTGAATTTAGTGTGAAGAAATATTTTCAAGATTTTTTGCTTTCCCCATTGGCAGATTTTTTGCTTGTTTTATGCACAAAATCACTTAAATTTGATATTTTTGGTGTAAAAACTAGACTTATTTTCTTGGGTCGTCTTGCTCATCAAGAAAATGTAAGAATTTTTAAATATTTTTACTGAAAACAAGACAAAAATACTAAGAATTTTTTTCTTAAAAATAATTTTTTGCAGTGTGGGGTCGCTTCAAAAACAGCCTGCAGCAACAGAATTTAAGTAGCATAATTCCGCAGAGAAAACCAGACTTGGCAACCCTGGCTTCAACCCAAAATATTTAGTTTTAACCCATTGTTGGGTCAAATTTAAACATGTTTATGTTTAATTCAATCCAACCGCTGAGTTTGTCCCTTTTTGACCCAATGCTGGGTTGAAAATAACCCAGCATTTTTTAAGTGTGATTTCCATTCCGATTTTCCATTCTGATTTCCGACACAAAAGAGGGAATTTGTGAAGAATGTGACATTGCTGTTTTTATTATATCATGAAATTGAATGGAAACTGAAGATGTCAACATTCTTCCCAATGTCTAATTTTGTGCTTCACGGAAGAAATTGAGTCTCGTGGCACTTGAAGCACTTGATGACCACTATAAAAAAATTTTTTGGTTCCTTAAATAGTTTCCCCTTAAGAACTAATGTGGTTTTCCTCTCAAGTACATTCTGTTTTATGTTTAAAAAATGTTTGATAGATGTTTAATGGAAAAAAAGACAAAAATACAAATTATTTTTGCAATGCGAGGACATAAATATGCTAGACCTCTATTGTTTTGTCTTATTTGGAAAGATTCGCTGTGGTAGAGAAATGAGGTAAAAATGTTAATAGTGTGAGTAGGAATGAGAGTAATCTTCACATGTGTCTTATCATTTTTACCCACCAAAGCATTTACTTTGGTTTGTCGCCCGATCCACAAACACTTTGGAGGAGATGACATTACCGAAAGGCAGGAACATCTGCATCAGCTCGCCGTCCCCAAACTCCTGAGGCAGGTGATAAATAAACAGGTTACAGCCCTCCGGCCCTGGAGACAGAGAGACAAGGGGACAAAGACAAGGAGGATTGTGGGATATGAAGGATTAGAGAGGCAGTTAGACAAGAAAGCAAGAGAAAGAAAGAAACGTAAATAAGTAGATGAAAATGAGGGGAATAAAGTGAGAAGAGGACACAGATGGTGAAATTAGACTTGGCTTGAAAGATAAATACAGAACAACTTCCTATTTGCATTCCAGTTAAAAAGAACAGGGGTCTCATTTATAAACCGTGCGTACACACAAAACGGGTCTGGAAATGTGTATACGCCAGTTCCCACGCAAAGGTTGTGATCTATAAAAATACAAACTTAATTGGAGAATGGGCTTGCAGGGTGGGATCTGAGGATGATTCATGTACGCACACTTGCAGGTGATCTGTGATTTATAAAGGGAACATTGCTTAGTATTTCTTGCCGTTTTAAAAATGAGGCCCCTGAACTTGACTGCAATTAGAAAATTACGTCTATAAACTTGTTTGCATTATGGATGAAAAACTGCAGATTTAAAGAAATAATGCACATGGATTCTTGTCATCAGGATAGCAGTCATACTGTACAACATCTGATGAAGTTTGATCAACAAGAGCTACAGTAATAAATCCTAAAAATATGTGACTTTTATTTTTAAATAATGTTTTCTTTATGTTTCACCCCATCAACCACTGGAGGGAGACGAGACACAGATAACCATGTGTTCTTTAGATTTCATTATTTTACTGTTTTGTTCAACATGAAAAATACTAAAAATTCTTACAATAAGATGCTTTTTCTTGATGAGCAAAATTACCCAAGAAAATAAGTCTAGTTTTTAGACCAAAAATATCAAATTTAAGGGATTTTGTGCATATAATAAGAAAAAAAAATCTGCCAATGGGGTGAATTTTTCTTGAATATAGTGTTTAAGAAAAATGTTCAAGATTTTTTTGCTTACCCCATTGGCGGATTTTTTTTGGGTTGTTTTTCTCATCAAGAAAAAACATCTTAATTTAAGAATTTTTTGATTTTTTTACTGAACACAAGACAAAAATACTTTGAAAATCATTTTTTGCAGTGAGCTTATACACATTACATTTTTAAGTTAAATCAACTTGAATTTCAAATTAATTTAAACTTTCTTGACTAGTGAGGAGTTTGCTATAAATTATAAAAATAAAGTTTAATTAGCTTAAGTTATTTTGAGCTTTATTTTTTTATTATTTATAGCAACTCCTCACTAGTCAAGAAAGTTAATATTCAAAGTAAATTCAAGTTGATTGAACTTAAACATTTAAGTGCAACAAAGAAACTTTACAGTGTATAAACAACATTTGTATCATTCTGTTCATAACCACTCATTTTAACTCCTCCATTCATTTATAAAAATGAATTTATAGTAAAACACTTAACTCTTTCCCTGCCATTGAGAAGTTATCTCTTCAATTAAGAGAAAACATTTGCATAAAAAAGTGTTCCTGATAATTTTTTTGTTAATCTGTACCATGATTATTACCTCACGCTGTTACGTTAAGCGTTCTATGGGCAATCCAGTCATTTACATAGATCAGTGTTCCCGACCCGGGATCTTTATTTTTAACGACCCAGCCGACCGTGACCTGAATATCGTAAACATTTTTTTTGGATGACTCGTAACCGCAGGTAATCGAGGGTGACCGCAGGCACCCACTCATTTCGGATCAACCTGCGCATCACTGTTGCTAATTCAACTTCTTCAGTAAAACCATGTTTGTTTGAAATGTAATTGTAACTGTAAACTTAATTCTTGAGGGAATCATTGATCGTCTCTGGCAATCGACAGCAAACCACAGGCATGCAGTCAATACACATTAGGGTTTAAAAAGTCCTGGGGTATTCCTCTAGTAACCCAAAACACTGTACATATTCAATGAACCTGTCTTGGCACGTGTAGCGTGTCTCTTGATGTCAGACTCACCTTCTCTCTGTTGCTGTGGAATTATGGGAGGTGGCTGGGGAAAAGCCTGGCTGATCTGTCCGTATGCGGCGGGGAAGGCTGCTGAGACACACACACACATGCCAACGTGTCACAAAACAGATGCGCAACTCCGATTCCATCGCACAGGTTTTCATTAACTTAACACCCTTAACATTTATTTATGTAGACACGGCACATTCAGATACAGGAAAACCACAAACGGCCGATCGGCCTCACGTTGAGTGACAGACCTGCATACTGTTGGACTCCTGCATAGGCCTGCTGAAGGGGATCAGCTGCAGTGGGACTCTGAGCTGCAGAAAGAGAGAGAGAGAGAGAGAGAGAGAGAGAGAGAGAGAGAGACATAACAGACGAGAGTGTTAGCGACACACAGGGGGTCACTGAGTTTGTTCGAGTGTATTCGGAAGCTTACCTCACAATCCCTCCCCCTCCCATCATCCCTCCATACAGTCCACCCTAAACAATTAAGCCGTGGGGCTCTAGCAAGGCCCTGCCAAGCTTTTCCCCGCTGCCTGATCGTGTTGGAAAGACAGCCAGAGAGCGCATGGAGAACAATATAGACCCACACCTTTACATAGCACATCAATCAGCTAAGAGCTTTCACGGTAATAAAACCAATTCTGCCTCAGTCTGCTAAGATCCTGTATTTACTTTTTATCCGAACACCAATACTCAGACGTACGGCTCGGTAAGTTAACGGTAAAACACTGTCACGGTAAAGGTTTCAGCACCCGATCTCTGGATTGTTTGGGACTTACTTGATGTATGGCGAATGTCATAACGAAAGCAGTTAAAGTAAAAGTTTGCCCAAAAATACAATATCGGTCATCATTTACTCACCCTTACGGCGTTTCAAAACAACAAAAATAGAGAAATATGATACACTTTATTTATATATATATATAAGCAAAACTCTTAGTATAGCTGGAGCTAAAACCACAAACTGTAGCCTCCGGCCCAAAGGTCAAAGCCATTACGCTGTGATTTAAAAAACTTGTTTAAAACTTTCCCAGGTGTGACGCACACTGAATGCTAGTTTAGGGGGTTCAATACGATTGCATCTTTATATAAGTTTTGCATGTCTAACCGCCTGCATGGTGTCATTATGCTCACATACAAATTCCTCAAGGACAACAAAGTATTCTGTTCAACTGCAAAAAATGACTTTCTTACTTAGTATTTTTGTCTTGTTTTTAGTAGAAATATAAAAAAAATTCTTAAATTAAGAAGCAAGATGAGCAAAATAAATATAATTTTTTTCTTAAACACTTAATTTAAGCAAAAATTTCTCACCCCATTGGCAAATAATTTGCTTGTGTTAAGCACAAATTATTCACTTAAATATTTCACTTAAATTGTATGTATTTTTTTGTCTAAAAGCTAGACTTATTTTCTAAAGTGATTTGGCTCATCATTTAAGAATGAAGACAAAAATACTAAGTAAGAAAGTCAAGCAAAAAAATCTTGAAAATTTTTCTTAAACACTAAAATTCAAGAAAAATCAGGAAAAATTTGCTTACCCAGATTTTTTTTCTTGTTTTATGCACAAAATCACTTACATTGTATATTTTTGGTCTAAAAACTAGACTTATTTTCTTGGGTCATTTTGCTCATCAAGAAAAAGCATCTTAATTTAAGAATTTTTTGATATTTTTACAGAAAACAAGACAAAAATACTAAGAAAATGTTTTCTTGAAAAACATTTTTTGCAGTGAGTATCTCTGAAATATTCAGTGTGTATTACTTCTGAATGGCTGAAATAAAGTATACAAATGGGTTTAATGTCTTCATAATTTAACATAATTTAAATTAGCTTCCAGTTTGTTAAAGAATAAACTACATTACAGTCGATGTCATGTCTTTTGTGTGCTCAAGTTTTTTTTGTTTCAAATGTAGGCGTTCGCTATGCGCGCTCATAATGGAAGCGACTTGGTCGCGACGCGCACACGGTGCGACGCGTTTGTTTTCTCAAGGCGCGTCCGCACCGCATCAAGTTGCTGCTTCCTCACCTTTTCCGTTACTTTGAAACCTTAGCAGAAAAATGGAGGGGTAGCTCATAATTGCGGTCCAACGACAGACGCCTCAGGAGCGCAAATGCCCAAGTGCTTTGGAAAGAAGGAGAAAGCAGTGTGCCTAGCACTTTCCACGTGTTTTTAGGCGTGATAAATGAATGGCCCCATAATTTATACATAATCTGAAAGATGAACAAATACGCTTTCCACTGAGGTATGGTTTGTTAGGATAGGACAATATTTGACCAAGATAGAACAATTTGAAAATTTGGAATTTGAGGGAGCAAAAAATCTAAATATTGAGAAAATTGCTTTTAAATTTGTCCAAATGAAGTACTTAGCAACATACCGAGCGCCTAAGGTGACATTGGAGTAAAAAAAATCTAACATGAAACTTTCATGTGCTCACACAAAACCTTTATGTGCAGAATTTTTTTTAAGTTTAGTTCTGCATGCTCGCGTGAAACTATCGCGCGCGCGTGAAACTTTCGCTTTCACGTGCGCGTGCGATAGTTTCACGTGAGCACGCGATAGTTTCACGTACTCGCGCGATAGCTTTACGTGAGCACGCGAAACTAAACTTTAAAAATAAATTCTGCACATGAAGGTTTTGCGTGAGCACATGAAACTAAAATTTATTTAATTTTTGCTCCATGTCCCCTTAAGGGCTCCGTAGCAACACATACTACAACTGATAAATAATTTTTTTATATGTTTACAATAGAAAATGTACAAAATATCTCTACTTAAAAAATCAAAAAATGCAGCATGAAGTTAAATTAACTTGGTTTTGGAAGTCAATTCAATTTACTTTTTAAAGTTTTGACCTGTGATAAGTTGACATAACTTATAAAAACAAGTTGAAATTGTTAAACTTAATTGGTTAAGTTAAAGTAACATAAAAATATATGTTGATTTGACAAAAATGCAGCTTATTTACAGTGTAATGATTTTGAAGCGCTGTCAAAAGAGTAATAGCAATTAATCTCATATAAAATAAAAGTTTGTGTGTGCATAATATATTTGCGTGTGTATTGTGTGTAATTATTTTGTTTAAGAAATAAAAAAAAACATGTTATTGATGTATTTTTTTAATTATATATAAAATAAAATATATCAATATATAAAAAAATTAAAAATATATAAAAATAAATAAATAAATAAATACATATTCTTAAATGCATACATGCATGTGTGTGTATTTATATAAACAAAATAATTACACACACGCACGCACACGCGCACGCACGCACGCACACACACACACACACATTTTGCAAACACAAACTTTTATTTTGTATGCGATTAATCACGATAAATCTTTTGACAGCTCTAAATACAACCCATACAATGCACTTCTTGCTATTACTATAAATATACCCAAGCTACCTATGATTAGTTTTGTGGTCTAGGGTCACATATGCATTTTACTCAATTGTCTTTGAAAGAATTAAAATATTATAAAACTACAAAAGGGTTAGTAAATTATATCATAGTGGTTAAAGATCTGGGCTTGTAATTGAAACATTGCGTGATTAAACTCTGGACTATCACCAATGTGCTTTTGCTCCGGATAAACAATGCAAGGCTACTTCAGAAAATCTGTCTCTTTAGGATATTAAGCCTTATTGTAGATCACTTCACTACAGTGCATTAAAATACATGCATACAACTATAGCCACGCTATAACGACAACAGCACAAAGTCTGACAACACCAGACATAAAGTATTAGTTTCCACTGGGCACTCATAAACACACATACAGTACTGTATACAACAAACACATACAGTAACATAAACACTGCACGACACTAACAACGCATCTCAATTATAGTTTAAGTGAGGTCGGGTACCTTCTGAGAGCGACGACAGGAAACAGCTTCCCTGCACCCCAAAACAACTCCGCTGTGCCACGCCCAGGCCGCCCTTCTCCGAGTCTTCCCTAAAGACCACCTCCTGTAAAACTGGGATACAGCCGAGAGACAAGCGGTTGCTTTTCTCTGTGATACTGCACATAAAACGACTCAACAACAAACACAGACTCGAACGAAACCGTCGCATGTTTCAACTAATAAATCTCACGACTACATACGTTTTCAGATGTTGCTAAAGACGAGCTTGTATTTAATACCAGGCTGTGTTGGACAACACATACTATCATACAGCCACAATTTCTAGACCCTGTCTGTGAAATAAAGGCTAAAGTCTCATAATCTAATTATGAGATTAGGAGCATCAAAGTTCGATTTGACCTTACTCAATCAGTATTAAAGGTATCAAGAAATTAAAGATATAAATCATAAAAAGCTGGGTTTTTACAGGCAGGGTAACTTAAAGGGATAGTTCAGCCAAAAATGATATTAAACCCATGATTTACTCACCCCCAAGCTGTCCGAGATGCATACGTCCATTATTTTTCAGACAAACACATTTTCAGTTGTTTTAGAAAATGTTTTTTGTCTGAAAAATGATGGACATATGTATCTCGGACAGCTTGGGGGTGAGTAAATCATAGGTTTCATATCATTTTTGGCCGAACTATCACTTTAATTGTTTTAATTGACAAATATCAACATTGCCAAAATAGTGCAAATCATTATTCAGAACTACACTTATGGCGGGTAAAATATGGGCAGAAGCAACCCAGCATTTTTTTCAAGTGCATGATGTAATCATAATGTACTAACCGTAGAAAGTAACCAAAAATTGACCCTACTTTTGTTTTGTATTTGTGCATGAAAATACCATAAGGGTTAATGAGCTTAAATAACGTAATACCTGGATAAGGATGGATTCCATTGGTAAACATGGCCTCTGCTGGAGGTTGGCCATTGGCTTGAGGAGGTGGCAGTCCTGTAAAACCGTTGACACTGATTGGAGATGGAATGCTGGTCACCGTGGGTGCTGTGATGCCAGGGGGCGTACTCCCACCTGAGGGGCGGAGCCAGAAAAACGAGAGCGAGAAGACCATTGAGCAGTCTTTCAAACTAAGCAGCTTATTTAAAGTAAAACAAAAAATAATAATAACATCTGTTTGAGCTGACTACAGAGGTTTTTAAATATCATAAACTGAACTACTGTGCCATACTGTCTATGTAAATGCCATATGTAAGTACATTTGTCTCTGTGTGTGTAAGCTCACCCGATGTTGGGGTCATGGGTGCTCCTGGGAGGCCGTTGATGGTGGCCATGTGCTGCATTTGTGCGGCAGCAAAAGCGGCCATAGGGCTGAGATATCCACCCTGACCTACTGATGCCATCAGTGCGGCTTGCTGCTGGACCTGAGGGAAAACACCCAGCCAATGCACACACATGCACGCACACACATTGGCTACTGTAAATAAATATAACACTGTGTAAAAACAAGAGACTGGAGTCAACAGATTTTCCTTTGAACAGCACTGAGACGCTGCAGTTTTTGGGAATGGTGAATAACAGGGAGAGAGAGAGCACTTGCCTGTGCATAGGCACCGTACGCTCCAAACTGCAGGGCCATCGGATTGAAGATGCCCATCTGACCAGCCATCTGCTGCATACGTCGAATAGTCCGTTCCTTATCTGTGTCTGCAAACTTCACCACCAGGCTGGAGGAAGCGCCCTAAAATACACACACACACAGTATGAGGATAGGATGTGCCTTCAATGTGCCAACGATACAAAAGTGCACGATCAGACACGTTGGCACTCACAGGCATGGTTTGGCTGCCGTGTAAAGCACTAATAGCGGCCTGTGCTTCCGCATGAGTGGAGTATTTCACAAACGCACAACCTGTAGTGAGAAACACACTTTAGTACACACGTCATCGATGTATGACACGACAAAAGCCTAAAAAAAATCTATTTGAAATTATTCTGATCATTATGAAATATCAATTATTACACAGTGCAAATAAAGAAATAAAAAGAAACCTTTGCTATTTCCGTCAGGACCTCTAAGGATGGTGCACTCCTCGATACTGCCAAATGACTCGAAAAGACGTCGCACATCGTCCTCGCACTGCTGTTTGTTTAGCATGCCCACGAACAGCTTTCTGTCTTCTGAAACAAATGAGGTGAAGTCGTAACATACTACATAAAAATAAACAAGTTATCTATCATCAGGATTTGTAGCCAATTATTCGATTTTACTAAATATATAAAATGGTAAAACATTCAAACTCCAACAGAAGATCTCCAAACACATTCACATAATCAATCCCACAATGCATCATTTTATTAGAATATGCAATTTTTCATAGGCAAACATAGAAAAACATGGATCTGTATAATGATATGGGTTTATGAGCGAGGTATCTTTGGAGGACCTAGTCGATCTCGCCACCTCTGGAGTCCTTGTTTATTGTTTGTGCTTTTATTTATCAGATTATGTAGACATTATTGAATTACCCATCAGCATGAGGAGAACAAAAGGTGTATTGTTTCAGGGTTTTATTAGCCTGTAATTGCACTGTCAATGCTGCATGTTTTAAACGCAAGACAAGGAAGAGAAAGAAACAAGCCACACACACACTTATAGGACGCTCAGGGAATTGGAATAGATATGCAGTGTATAAATATTTAGACACATATTTACTTAGCTATCTAAATGAAGAAATAGACTGTTTTTACATAAAGCTTTCATTTTAAGAACAAAGAAAAAATAAATATTTTATTTATGAGTTGTTGGACAACCATATCCTATAAATAAACATGTTTAAATGCAAAAAATATTTTTATTTATAGATCCCTAACGAAATGTCATTATTTTAGTTGTGTCATGTAAATATCATAGTACAAATATCAATATTTAATCATTTACACATTCAATACCATGATCTAATAATCATATACAGTACTATGCAGTACTTGTTTTAGAAGTTTTAATGTCCATCCATATTTATTTTTAAATCTATTTTATTAAGATACAAACAGAAAATACAGGGAATATGTACAAAAAAAATTAATAATAATTTTCAGGACTAAATGTCATTTTTTTAGGCATTGTCTGTGTTTAGTGTGACCTCTCTTGGTACTAAATACATCTTGAGGTTTTTTGAGCAGAATGAAGAAAAAAAAAAACGAATTTCTTTAAAATTATAAATTAGGATTTAATTTTATTTAGAGATCCTGCAGTATCCTGTTATTGCTCAAGCAGAAGGGGAGTTTACCCTAAAAACTTGACACATCAGTTTACATTATTATACAGTTTTTATTACTATATACACATTTCCTGTATTTTCTGGATGTATTATATTAAAGAGACTGATAAATAATTATATATGATCACTATAACATTGCAAAAACAACAAATCTATTTCTGGCATGGTGGGCTAAGACTTTTGCACAGTATTGTATAATACCCTTCATGTACTACACATTTCTGTACAATAAATTGTTTCGAGTGCCAAAATGATTTTTGTAAGATTTATCCTCTTGGAGAGGCTTTCAGCTATTTTACTTACAGATTTTGTTTTTACTTTTGTGTGTACAGCCAACTGTGATTTAAAGAGTAACTAAACCCCAAACCAACTTTTTTTAGTTAATGATCTGTAAGAATGATGCTTTATTAGTGCTGTTCATTGATTTTAGTAAGTTTTTTGACATTTGGATATAAAGTGTTCCAATACTACAATATATGGTGTAAAAACGTCTGAGTGCTGCCCTCTTGAGGTTGAACGGTGGCTACTGCAGTTGAATTTTCCTATTGGATGTTGGGTCCAAGAAATGACTCGTGACGTAAGCAGGTTCAAGCTCACCACGCCCTTGTTACGATCTCACCACACACTTGATACGAGCTTAGTTCGTCCCCTCTATCTCCGTTGGGATCTGCCCACTTTTCTTGCATTTTTCAAATATTGCAGTGGGTGGAGTCAGGCTCTGACCAGGGGTTTAGTTACGCTTTAAGTGACTAAATGATCTGTTGTTTGATTACGCAAGTGGCTTTACAAAGATTAACTTTCCCATTGTGTTGTGTGGTGAGAGTGTATGTTTAATGTTTGTGTGTGTGTGTGTGTATGATGGATGATGCAGAAGATATATTAATGAGCACAATTGTGTGTACGTGTGTGCGTTCATGTGTTCGTTCACGCCCGTCGCTCACTAACGTTCACTGACAGGGTGTCCTTGCCAGGTCAACAAGACTAATCTCCACTCTGGCCTTTCGCAGTGGGGAATGTTTACTGTGGTCCGAAAATCCAGGACGGACACACACACGCACACACATTCTGGTTTCCATGTTTTGTGAGGACATTCCATAGATGTAATGGTTTTAATCTTGTACAAAACTAACCTAAACCCTAACCGCAACCATAGGAAATATTTTGCTACCTTAGACTTTCAAGAAACATCATTTTGATTTATAAGCTTGTTTCCTCACTGCGACCTCAAAATGTCCCCAAAAGGTCATTTTTTTTTAAAGACGTACATTAGTGTTACTAACTATGAAAATAATTGTCTGTGATTTGTAATCAGACCGATTTGAAAGCCTATGCTCATCAATGCTTTATGACATTTAAATTTATGCATTTGGCAGACGCTTTTATCCAAAGTGACTTACAGTGCATTACAAGGTATACATTTTATCAGTATGTGTGTGCCCTGGGTTTGAACCCATGACCTTTAGTGCTGCTAACGCAATGCTTTACCACTGAGCTATACAGCAAAAATCAATATATCAAGCAGGGCTCTGAACCGGTTCAAGGAACGAAAACCGGAAACGACCGAAATTTTAACAGGAACAAAAACGAAAACGAAAACAAAATCAATTTTAATCGTTCTGAACAGAAACGTTTATTTAAAATTACCATTAACCGGTTAATAACGTTATTTTATCGTTTTCTTTAATATTGTACTTATCAGTGACCAATCATGATTTGAACAGTACAACATGTGACTTTGACGCATCAAGCGTGAGTGACTTTGACACATAGCGTGAGTGAAATGCCCGCGCAGCAGTCATCGAGTCTCCGGCCCGATAGCATTTGTCTTAAATAACCACAAAGCTACCCATCAAATGTTCAGAGGTATGTTTAAGTTAAAACTTGCTTGGAAATATGAAGATGCAAACTGTAACTCAAAAAAGCCAGGGGACTTATACCACTGTCAATAACTTTTTAGATGGGTCGCCACCAAGAAATTCCTTTTCGTTATTATTTTTCTTACGACAAGCTGTCTTAACAAGTCTGTCTGCAATATTGAAGGATGTGGGGGAGAAGAACAGTAGCCGGGAATCACTGAGGTAACTTACAGAGGCACATTTAACATAAACATCCAGCAGAGTATGCTGCGGGTTCAACCAGAAAAAGACATGGTTGAAAACGGGTCGTTTTTCAGCTGTTTATACTTAAAATGAATGCAGGTATTTCTTTTGTGGTTTTAACAATTAATGAAATGTTGAAGTTTAGTTATATCATGTGTTATGTTATTATTTTTGTGTGAAAATTAGTCTGGATGCATGCATTTGTTAAAGTATAGCCTGAATTAAAATAACGTTATTAACCGGTATTTTTTCTAAGTAAACCGTTTTCGGAACGTAAATGTTCAATGAGGAACGCAAAAACGGAAACGTTAAAATATCGATTCTGCTCGGAGTGAAACGATTGATAATTTTTTTCGTTTTTAAGCCCTGATATCAAGATAGTCTTTCTAAAATAGTACTTAAAATACTCTTTCTGAGACTACGTGGACATTTTTTGTTTTTTGCACCATACACTGCAAAAAATGACTTTCTTACTAAGAAAATAAGTCCAAATTTTTAGACCAAAAATATCAAATGTAAGTGAATTTGTGCCCAAAACAAGCAAAAATGTCTGCCAATGGGGTAAGCAAACTTTCATTGATTTTTTCTTGAATTTAGTGTTTAAGAAAAATGTTCAAGATATTTTTGCTTACCCCATTGGCATATTTTATTGCTTGTTTTATGCACAAAATCACTTAAATTTGACTTATTTTCTTGGGTTGTTTTGCTCATCAAGAAAAGCATCGTAATTTAAGAATCTTTTGATATTTTTACTGAAAACAAGACAAAAATACTAAAAACATTTTTTCTTGAAAATCATTTTTTGCAGTGTAACTTCCACATTGTAAAAACGACTTTCTTACTTAGTTTTTTTTATCTTGTTTAAGTAGAAATATCAAAAAAATATTAAATCAAGATGTATTAATTTGATGAGCAAATGACCAAAGAAATTTAAGTGAATTTGTACTTAAAACAATCAAAAAAATAATCTGCCAATGGAATAAGACATGAAGAGTTTCGTTGCAAAACGAGATAAATCCGTTTTTAACATTTTTGTCGAAACATGTTTATTATTATGTTGTCATGTTATTATTTTGTTTTATGGTGCTACTTAGCTGTATTTTTTAAGTTATGAAGGTTTAAATAAAAACAAACCAACTGCAGTTGAATTGATATTCATTTGAATGCACAACCAAAAAACAAGATTTCGTTTTGCAATGAAACTCTTTACATTTTTTCTTGAATTTACTTAATAAAAAATAAATTCAGCAAAAAATGTCTTATTCCATTGGCAATTTTTTTTTTTTTTTGCTTTTATAAGCACAAATTCACTTAAATTTCATTCTGTCTAGAATTATTTTCTAAGGTCATTTGCTCATCAAGAAAATACATCTTGATTTAAGAATTTTTAGATATTTCTACTGAAAACAAGACAAAAATACTAAGTAAGAAATTCATTTTTTTTTTGCAGTGTACACATACGTAGACAATTACACTGCTTCACGTTCAAAGAAAAATATTTGGTTATTATATTTATTGGTTCTTCCTAACTCCAAATAGCTGGAAGAAATCTAAAATGCAAGCCAAACCAAAGCTCGGGTCTTAGTAGGTTAAATTAAAACCTTTCCCATCTTTGGTGCTACTTTTTAGGCAGTATTTTTTAACAGTTTCCTTTAATTCTTTCTGATATCTATCCTTATTTTACTCTCATGACCACCCCACCTAACTCTCTGTCTCTCGCTCGTTCTGCCTTTCCATCCCTTACTTCCTTTCCTTGTCGTCTCCACTTTGACCTTTCTCTGTCTCTCTTTCCGTCCCAGCGATTCACTCTAAATGACTAGTGATTGGATCGGTCACGTCAGTTTTGCCAGTGGAATCAAAGGGCTTTGAGGGGACATATATTGCGTTTTTACAGGGCTAACAGGGGGATAAATTTGGCTGTCCGTCAAGAGAAAGACAATTGATCTGTCAAGTGTGAGTAAGGGAAGAGACTCTCAATTAGAGGAAGGAGCGTATGGGATGAAATGGAAGGAGAGATAGGTGCCTCCATCTCTGACTTTTTCATGTGTATGTGTCGCCCTCTCTGTGGGTCCATCAATCTTGGTTATCTGGAAAATCGGATCCAAAAGAGGGAAAAGACAAGCTATCTCTTACCAAACCACTTCCACTCTGCTGTAAGTGACATATAGACATTCATATACTATAGGGTGCCATGCAAAACCTACGAAGACCTGGACACTCAATCACACAATTCCAAATGCGCGCACAGACAAACAGACAAAATGATGAAGGCAACATTAAAACTTTTGTGCTGTGAAAACACTTTCCATGATAAACCATTTGGGATGGTTTTCTGGACAGGGTTTATCCTAGTCCTAGACTAAAATGCATGTTTAAGATACCTTAATTTAAAAACACCTTGTATTGACGCATCTTAAAGAGCACCTATTTCATTGCTAAATACAACTTTATTTTGTGTATTTGGTATAATACAATGTGTTCACAAAGAAAACACATTATTTTCCACATACCGTACATTTCTGTAGCTCTTGATTTCACTCTCTTCCTGAAACGCACGGATTTTAAAAAGCTCTGTGTCCCAGCTAATCTGTACGTTGTGATTGGCCTGAATACCTCTGACATCAGCCGGGAATGTGATGCTCCTTACCATGTTTGAAAGATTCGGTCACAATGCAAAGCTAACAGGAGTTACTTACAGGCTGTAAGTCTGAAGCGAGAGGAATTATGATAATGTCGGTCTCATCTACATCACCAATCCCAGGAAGTAAACTGTTGCCTACAATCCGTGTGTTTGTTGTAGTCCAAAAAAGAGATTTACATTGTAGATGATAACTCGGGTCATTGTTTACTTTGGGGTTTGTACCTTTTGCATATTGTTAACACGTACTAACACTTACACATCAAAAGAAATTTAAAAACGTGAATCGTACAATAGGTGCTCTTTAACATATATCAGTGCCATTGTTTTGTCTGAAGATGCACACCTGTATTGAACTACTTAAATGTCCTCATACAACTAAGGCCTAGCCCTAGATTAGTCTAAACCATGTCCGGGAATCCACCTCTTTAAGTTTGCATGATTCTATAGGAAAACCCTTCAAGTTCACATGATGCTAAAGGAAAACGTTTTAGGTTCACATGATGCTATAGGAAAGGTTTTTAAGTTTCCATTAAGCCATTCGTAATCCCTTTAAGTTATGCTAAAGTAAATCCTTTAAGTTTGCATAAAGCTATAGGAAAGCCTTTAATCTTCTAAGATGCCGTTTGAAAACCCTTTAAATTCACATGATGTGACAGAAAAACCTTTTAAGATCGCATGAAGCTATAGGAAAGCCTTTACGTTTTTGTGATGTCATTCAAAAACCTTTTAGATTTGCATGATGCTATAGAAAAACACTGTAAGAACACTTTAAATTCACATTGTACTATAGGAAAACACTTCAAAGCTGCAATCTGTAACATTTGCCTCCATATTGCCATCTCTGTTTGAAACACAAAATTTCAGGCTACATTACGTACGATTGTTAAAAATTAACTAATGTTTCCTGCAAAATTTGCCTTGACAGCCCAATAAATTTGAAGATAAGTGTTGTGATTCGTGGTAAGGTACTGTAAGGAGACAGTTATAAACACAGATTTATTTTTGTTAATTTAGGATTTTGTTAACTCTTTCCCGCCAGCGTTTTTTAAAAAGTTGCCAGCCAGTGGCAGCATTTTTTATGATTGTTACAAAAGTTTAATACCTTCCAGAAAATGATCTTATTAAAATATATAAACATACAATATTCAAAACCAAAAAAAAAAAAAAAAAAACAAGTTTTAAAATTAGTTCTCTTGTAATCACCTCTCAAATATGGGTAAGTTTCTTCAAACACCAAACTTTGAGCAAAAAGCTGAGATAATAAAATTTTTGTGAAGGACTTTTGATAGAGATCAGATTCAGAGCGATCCTCAAAACTTACATGGACACACAGCTATATGCCGTAGGGCGATACTTCCGGGTTTTGTAAGTTGCGGAAGAGGTATTGCAGAAAGCCGGAAATATGGCAGGGAAAGAGTTAAAGGGGACATATCATGAAAATCTGACTGTGTTAGGGATGCTAAACAATTAATCGCGATTAATCGTTAGCAGAATAAAAGTTTTTGTTTACATCATATATGTGTGTGAACTGTGTATAATAAATTTGTATAAATAAATGTACACACATAAATGTATATGTTTTAGAAATGTTTACATGTGTATATAAATTTGTATATTTATGTATAATTTATATTATATATAAATATAAATACTTAATATATAAAAAAATTTTTCTTAAAATTATACATGAATGTGTTCATATTTATATATATACATATTTATTATACACAGTTTACACACATATGTGATGTAAACAAAAACTTTTATTCTGCTAACGATTAATCGCGATTAATTGTTTAGCATCCCTAGACTGTGTTTATGTTTAAGTGCTATAATTGGGTCCCAAGTGCTTCTATCAAACTAGAAATGTGTAAAAGATCAACCCAGTAACTTAGTTTTGGTAAATCATTCTCTGTTAGCATGTAAAAAAAAGGTCATTGAAATTTGGCCCCCTTGTGATGTCAGAAGGGGATAATACCGCCCCTTAATCTGCACTATCCAACCACGGCACTGCCATTTAGTGCAGAGATCAGCTCATTTGCATTTAAAAGGACACACCCAAAAACGGCACATTTTTGCTCACACCTACAAAGTGGCAATTTTAACATGCTATAATAAATTATCTATATGGTATTTTGAGCTAAAAATTCACATATGTACTCTGGGGACACCAAAGATTTATTTGTCATCTTAAAAAAGTGTTGTGAAATGTCCCCTTAATGTTTGTATTAGAACTTTTTATGATGTACTCTTATAAGCTCAATGTTTCACTCTTGCTTCATTAAAAGTTGATATCCAACACAATAATCTGAAGTATGATGCAACATCAAAAACTTTTCAATCTCTAAAGAACCACAGAGCCAACAACATATCAAGCATTAAAGAACTTTCATTTTAAGAGCACTTCAAATCTATAAAACCCAACAACCTGTAGAAAGGTTTTACACTTCCCACACACTTTTCAGCGAGAGTGTGTGAATCAAACAACCCAAATAAAACCCGCCGGCACCTCCTCCTGTCTGCATGAAGGGTAATCAGACAAAAGGAGTGTCCAGGGTTTATATAAGGCGTGCGAGGGCCGACCCAAGATCCTCTGGGGTCTCTTACGACTGTCGGGTCTCATAGAGCTGCGTCATTAAATATGACACCTACGAACGGGACGACTACCGGTAATGGTGATGCTGATTCAAAATGACAGGAAGGTGGGGATAGGAAAAAGAAAAGCAAGAATAAAAAGAGAAGTTGGCAATCACCTCCCCTGCTCTCACTGTCGGCTGGTTTCACCTGGATCGGCCTGTTCATCTGTGCAACAGAGAAAGAGAAGAACGAGGAAGGGAAAGAGATGGGGGAAACAGAAGGAAGAAAAAAGAGACAGAAGAGGTTAGATTTGTAGTTGAGCATAAAAACTATTCAAGTGAAGTGATCACATTTGCACAGTGAGTACAATTGTGGAAGTATATGAGTCATTTCGGAGCACATACAGAATCTGCTGCATGGATTCGGGAAGAAAATCAGTAGAGGAATTTTGTGAAATGGATTTAAACATGATAAAGTGTTCTAAAAATATAATGCATTGTCCAAACACAGTTAATCAGTAAACACATAATTATGGTCATTCCAATATGTGGAAATCAGAAAAGTCACATATTCCTGGTCATTCCATAAAAAAATATTCCAGTCCTGTTTAATGAAGTGCACAACACATAAATATCTATGATGTACAATTTTCATTCTAAATATTAATTTAAACGAACAAATTATCAATTTAAAATGCATAAATATAATACAATGACTCATATACACAAAAGTGACATAAAAACATGCCGAATACTTCTACTGTACATGCCCTTTTAAAAAAGTGTGTGTTTGTGAAAGTGTAGTATTTGAATGCAAACATGTGTCTGCGGATGTGTGGGGGTCTTATTGAAATATTTTGTTTTGCTTCCTTCACTCATTGTAGATTCCTAACCCGCTCCGGCTCAATAATACATGTAAGCTATGAAACGGTCTGCGGCAATCAATTTTTAATAATGCCAATTGTTACGCTGCCACCAGGGGAGAAGAGGAAAGAGAAAAGGACAGAAGAAGAGCAGAAAGTAGAAGATAGGAATAAAGAGAAGACATATAGAATGATGGATCCTGTCATAAGCGATATAAGCAGTCGCTTTGGGTGTCAACGTTCTCTGGATCCCCCGCACGCATCAGATGCACATTGCAAATTTACAGGATTGCACCTGTTATCAGCTGTGTTTGCCTATTAAAAGTTAGTTGCGACATAATGGATAACATTAAGCTTCCTGTATTGTTTATTACTCAAGACCTTTCAGAGACATCCATACCCCTGCATAACTCAGGAAGCAATTTAAATGTAGCCATATATTTTTAAATTGACTAAAATAGACATATTTCAGTCTGGCCATTAAAATATATATTTTTATATAACATTTTATTTTTCCAATGAAAGAAATTAATGTGTTTGACGCAAATATATTTTTAACTACAAAAGAATTTTGAACATTTACATCAAAACATTATTTATCAAATCCATGCATTGGAAACCTTTAAAGGTATATTCACCCAAAAATGAAAATAATGTCTTTAATGACCCGCATGTCATTCCAAACTCGTAAGACCTCCGTTCATCTTCGGAACACAGTTTAAGATGTTTTATATTTAGTCTGAGAGCTTGTTGACCCTTCATTGAAAATCTACGTATGGTATACTGTCCATGTCCCGAAAGGTAATAAAAACATCATCAAAGTAGTCCATCAGTGGGTCAGTTAGAATGTGTTGAAGCATCAAAAATAAATTTTGGTCCAAAAATAACAAAAATTATGATTTTATTCAGCATTGTCTTCTCTTCCGCGTCTGTTGTGAATCGGTTGCGCGAGACTAAAGTCACATGACTGCAGTGACGCGGCTGACGTGTTATCTGGTGCGCCCCAGCTGTTCTTTTTGTGCACCTGGGCTTCGTTTACAGTCTGAGGGAGATGCACGCCATAATAAATAAAAAAAACTACGCAAACATGTCTGAGGCTAACGCGTCATCCGCGTCGCTGCAGTCACGTGACTTTAGTCTCGTACATGCCGTTAACAACAGAACCGGAAGAGAAGACAATGCTGAATAAAGTCGTTATTTTGTGTTATTTTTCGACCAAAATGTACTTGTGATGCTTCAACACATTCTAACTGACCCACTGATGTTACATGGACTACTTTGATGATGTTTTAATTACCATTATGGACATAAGTAAACCATACATAGATTTTCAATGAAGGGTCAGCAAGCTCTCGGACTAAATCTAAAACATCTTAAACTGTGTTCCAAAGATGAACAGAGGTCTTCCGAGTTTGGAATGACATGAGGGTGAGTCATTAATGACATTATTTTTTATTTTTGGGTAAACTATCCCTTTAAATACAATAAGTATCCAGAACTACAATAAAAATGGTTCAATTGTTGATATAGAAACATATACAGTTACAACAAACCACTAAACAAAAGTTGTGTGTGCATTTCTGTGGCCGTCCTTGCTGATGCAAATCACGACAAAGTAATTTAATAAAACGATGGCAATAAACCCCCAATTATGTTTATTAAAGTCATCTACCAATTGCATATTTTACTGGACTCAGTCACTTAATTACGACAGAAAAATACCCACAGTGCACCTGGTCGGTACACCTGTGGCACTCTGGCTCAGGTCCAAATGAACAAACAGCTCTGGGGTTTCGCACTTCATAAAGTTCCCTACTTTTCTCACTCCCGATCACTCGACTCCTTATATCTCTCCATCCTCAGCATCCTCCTGTTTTATTGGCAGTAAAACCCAGCTAATGTTTTTAATGTGTTTTGATGCATTATTTATTTTACCATAGCTGCTGATAGTGAGGGCGGAGGGAATAATGAAAGAGAGAGAGAGGGGGTGGAGGAGGAAAAGAGATTGGGACATAGATCGGGAGATGAACAAGGTCACAGCCTCAAAATCCCAGCAGGCTGTTACTTGCATACATTTTAATGTTTGCCTCCAAATAGACCGGGGTACATGTGTGCTAATTGTGCTCCAAAACAAAGCTCACTTAGGAGAAGCATACAGTGATATTAAAGCTCTTCCCACACACACACGTGGTCTCCAGACATGAAATGCACTCACATTACCAGGTTAAAACTGACAGGTGCGTGTGTGTGGAATGATATAAGGCACACTCCATAAACTGACTGCGAAGGCACGTCATGAAATTAGGGTGATTGAAACATAATATGGCATTTGGAGACATTTGCACGGCACCAACTTTATAACAATGATGACTGGCCCCTAGGGGACTTCTGTTAGACACAGCTAGATGGCAGCATTGAGCAACCCAAGATCCACTGTGGTGAGTTTCACATCACATGTTCAGAGAGGGCAAAACCTTTTACACAAAGGAAACACAAAAGTAGTAGAGATAGAAAGGGTCTCGGCACACACGCGAATACACGCAAATGCACGACATAATCACAGATGATTCCACTAAATTACCCAGCCAGGAACACAAAAACATTTTTCCCTTTTATGTTGTTTTTCCTCCTAACAGACACACCCTCACCATACGTCTCCTCACTCTCCATCTGCACAGGCCCTGCTGTAGGCATCTCCGCCACTGAGACGCAGCATGGTGTGGCCTTATGATGATGATGTCACTCTCTGGCATGCTGGGACACACAGGCCAGACTAAACGGCCACAGAAAACTACATGTGGGATGCACATCTATGCCGAGGGAGGTTTTCTTTCCTCCTGTTAATCTTTTCTAAACCCTCCGAGAAGCAGAGATGAGCCCTAACACAACACCTGTATCTTTAATTCAGCATCTCCTTGAAGAATACACAAATACATATGGGTGCATAATTTTTTTTACTTACGTATTACCAGTTTATTGACAGCATATAAGAAATGTGCTTCTTTCAATGCATATGTGACCCTGGACCACAAAACCAGTTATATGTAGCACGGTAATATTTGTAGTGATAACCAACGATACATTGTATTGGTCAAAATGATCTCTTTTTATGCCAAAAATCATTAGGGTATCAAGTAAAGATCATGTTTCATGAAGATATTTTGTAAATTTCCTACTGTGAATATATACAAAAATTATTTATAATTAGTAATATGTGTTGCTAAGGACTTCATCTGGACAACTTAAAGGCGATTTTCTCAATATTTAGATTTTTTGCACCCTCAGATTCTAGATTTTCAAATAGTTGTATCTTAGCCAAATATATTTTTAACTCTTTCCCCGCCATTGACGAGTTATCTCGTCAATTAAGAGAAAACATTTGCATAAAAAGGTGTTCCTGATTAATTTTTATGTTAATCTGCAATAGTACGAGCATCCACTAGATTCCACACTTACCCAATTTATAAAAAAACAGAAGCAAAAATGTAAATTACTAATTTTAAACTGTGTATGTTTTGATAATCGTTCTGATTTTTTTTTTTTTTTAGAAAAATACCCATATTTAAGAGTTTATAAGCAAAGAAGAAATACACTGAAAAAATGATTCCTTCAGTTTACACAATTTTTTCAAGGTAAGTGGTTGCAATCAATTTATTTAAGCTATATTTAAACAAAAAAATTTGTAAAATAAAATAAAAAACTTGTGTTTAAATGAAGCTTAAATAAATTGATTACAACCATTTACATAAAAAATTGAGTAAATTGAATAAACATTTTTTTTTCAGTGTTTTGCTTGTTTGTTTATTGTTTGTTTGAAAGCAGAGGGTCTGTTCTTCCATTTCATATATTTGTATGTTTATATATTTTATAAGAAGCATTTCCTGGAGGGCATTTAGTGAAACATTTGTGAAAATCACAAAAAATGCTGGCGTGCAACTTTTTCAAAAATGGCTGGCGGGGAATGAGTTAAAAATCAAACATAGCGCATACACTATATATATATATAT
The DNA here is from genome assembly GCF_030506205.2 of Paramisgurnus dabryanus. Lineage (NCBI taxonomy): Eukaryota > Metazoa > Chordata > Actinopteri > Cypriniformes > Cobitidae > Paramisgurnus > Paramisgurnus dabryanus. Next base: position 8,630,222 of record NC_133354.1, read on the forward strand.
TACATTAATAATACATTAAAAATAAAGATGCTACAGAAGGCTCTTCACAGCAACACCATAAAAGAAACATAAAGGAATAGTTTATCCCAAAATCAAAACTTTGTAATTATTTATGCACCCTCAAGTCTTGTTCCTCTGAACCCCAAAGCAGTGTTGTTGTTTTAGGTTGTAGTTTATTTAAACATTTATTCTTTTTTGGCTTTTTAAAATAAACATATGCCGTATAGAGCAATGTGCAACGACTAGAGCATAAGAGGAAACACAATGCATGATCTGAACCGGTGTCTACCGTATAAGCACCGTGGCTTAATGTGAGTAAAAGACGTACGCTAACCACAAGTCCACAGCCCTGAAAAAATTCCACAGTCCAGCTATACATTATTGCAAATGAGTTTAATCTCTGTTAACACGTCCCCTGATGATAGCAGTGGATTCACTTGTTCTCTGCCTTGCAATCAGCTCATGATAGCATTACAAGCGCCAATAAAATGGTGCTAATATCTATAAAGGCATGAGCACATTAACCGCTGCCCACTAACGTAACGTATACAGCTTATAACAGCATTATAAGACCACAACAATTCTGCAAGCCAATAAACAATGATGTGGATTACAGCTTGTGCAATGTTTATGATGGAGCTTTGATGCTTTCAGATAGGCAGTTTAACAGCAGACATTGATGGACTACTGTGGATATTCCTCCAGTATGTTAGCTTTAAAATACAGTATGTTGTCTGGGTCCAAAATGACATTTTGCCAAGATTTAAATGCGAATTTGATTTGAAATTGATACTTTTTAAGTTTATTTGGTATCACTTTACAGTAACATGATCTTGTTAATATCTGTTTTTTCAGCATTTCTTAATCTTTCTTAATGTTTGTTAATGGCAATGGTCATGTTAGTTCATGCATTTACTGAACTGAAAAATAACATGAACTAAGATTAATAAATGCTGAAGAAGTATTATTCATTAACGAATGCATGTACTAATGTTAACAAATATGTTTTATTTTAAAGCATCAGGGCCCTATCATATACCTGGCGCAATGCATCCCAAAGCGTGGCGCAAGTGTTTTTGCTGGTTTCAGCTCAGCGCAGTTATCATTTTCATGTTCAGCGACATGTTGTTTAAAAAGCAAATAAATTTGCGCCACAAATGTGTGCGCCAACAATGTGCCCATGTCAGGCATGAGAGATAAGACCCTCATTGGTTTATTGAACTTTACACCCAAAACACACCCATTACTCATTACGAGAATAGGAACAACCATTTTACACTGTGTGCCAGGCGCATATGCCATTTTCTCCATCCTTAAACTAGCAAAAGTGGATTCGGACACACCCTATTGCGCCGTGTGCTTTAGACCATGCTTAGATCATTAAAATAGGGCGCTTAGTGTTTATTTATGGCAAGTGCTGATTTTAAAGCTTAAACTAATATCTTTTGTATTATTTACTCAGTATAACTTTACATAATTGATTTTCAACGTATTTAAATATGTCCTAAACAGTTGTTTTCAAATTTAGCCTTTTTAAATTTCACAATAAACACACAATTATTTATGGAGATGTACAGACAGATGGAGTTCTGCTACTGTTGCATTAAAATTGTGAAAATCTGCAGTTTTGTGTCTGCGTGTGTGCAGATTCTTTGTTTTTTTGCACAACAACGCTTCTGGGAATCCAAGCTTTGCTAGAGAAATATCCTACCTGACCCTTTTTGTCTCTGTTTTTATAAATGAAAGGAATGCAATGAATAATCCATCACTTTCCTTTTGCACTCGGCAAGAAAAATAAGTAAGATGAATATCACAACATTATATTCAAATAAAAATGACTGTGTATAAAACACTGTTACAGTGAGCTTCAAAAAAGCCAATCTTTAAATTGTAGTCACGTAGCAAGTGTACGGAGCAAACTTTTCTACAAACCAAGGCAAAAAAAAAATTCAAAGTTCATTCTCACAGTAGGAACAATATTCCTTTCATTTTCTCACAAGGGGACGGGACTCTTTCAGGGTTTGTGGGTAATTTTTGATAGATGAGGTACCCTAGCTTTGTTGTGCTGTGCTCAGATTGCATCGAGAGTCATTCAAGACAAGAGCGCCAGCAAATAAATACTAAATAAGAAAAAAAATAAAGATAAATTATGAATCCGCACATGTAGTTGTGCTTCTCCTGACCGACAAACAAGCACACAAACACACACGTGCACCGATACTGCAAAGTAGTAGACTTTCTAACAATGTCACAGTGGTTTTTATAGATTTTTATAATAAATGGGCAACAAGGAAAACTGTCGTTTGGGGCACAATAGAGCTGCTTTAAACACCTAGTAACACACATATACTTTTTAAATCATTTCAGCGCTTACCTGCGTGTTGTTTCTATGACAAAAAGTATTAATGTAGTTCTGTTTATAGTTATCACAGCTATTAAGCTCTAAAAAGCTTAATAAATTCGTCATAAATGTAATCCGTAAGACTGCGGGCTTTTAACTAAAAGTTAAGTCATATACATTTTTACCCTCCTCTGAAGCCCACATTCACGTTCAGAATTCAAAACCAGATACGCATTTATGATGCTTTTTGTTCATTTTAAAGCACAACAGCCCCTGGTCACTATAAATAAAGGCAAGAGCTGTGTTACAATCCTATAAAAGTCTGCTTTTGTCCTTCAATATCATCGTATGAGTTTAAGTGCAAGAGCAAGTTATTAAATTTTGATTAAAGATTACGAAGACTCTTTCTTTATTTGAAGAAACATTCAACAATGAATTGTTCACATCAAAAAAAATTCAAAAATCCAATTTTTATTTCCTGTTGACATTAAATGATTATTATGCATCAGTGTAATCTGGTGAGAACATGCACCGAAACGCAATGACCTCCTCTCACCCAAATCTTCGCTTGGCAGTCACCAAGTGTAACTTCCTGATTTTGCCTTTTAAGCTTCCAGGAACCTTCACTTCCCCATTCAGCACAGCCTTATTTTATCCCGAGCACCAGGGGCATCTGCTCAAATTTGGATTCTGCTGAATTATTAAAACACCACAGTGCCTATAACTCACACCCATTTCCCCATCTCTCTCTTTTTCCGTCTCTCACTGCAGCATGTCCTGAGGTAAGTCTTTAAATCGCCTGAGTCCCGTGGCTCCTTGTAACCTTCCCAAACGACACGCGTGGCTGCCTCTTTAAATCCCGACACCCTCCTCCTCTTCTCCCGGCACACACGTAAAAACCCTGCGCGTTTTACACCTTCCGCAAAAGTGCTTTGCACCTCAAGAGCTTCCGAAGGGTTCGGTTTAATGATCCAGGAGTGTAAAATATCACATGGCTTTGGAGTCATGTCTATAAATTGTGTCAAATGAAAAGGAGACAACTTTACCGGAGGGGGGACAGGAATTGGTCTTTTAGGGCCTGACTGGTATGACTTCAATCTGCAGAGAAAGTCTGTAAATAACAGGTGTGTTTTGAAACATCTGGCTAATTACGGAAAAACATAATTTGTGTCTTGCATTGCTCCTGGTAGAACATTGCATTTGGAGCACAAAAGGTTGCATATTTGATTTCCTCAGGAAACGCGGACCTTAAATGCATTGCCTTGGATTAAAGCATTAAAGAACACCTAGGGCCCTATTTTAACGATCTGAAACGCAAGTGCGAAGCGCAACGCGCAAGTGAGTTTGTGGGCGGATCTTGGGCGCTGTTGCTATTTTCCCGGCGTGAGAAATAACTCTTGCGCCGGGCGCAAATCAATAAGGGGTTGGTCTGAAGTAAATTCATTATTCATAGGTGTGGTTTGGGCGTAACGTCAAATAAACCAATCAGAACGCTATCCAACATTCCCTTTAAACGCAAGGGCGCAAGTTCCATGGCGGGTTGCTATTATTATGACGGATTTACCAGGCGCACGCCAGGAGCGGTTCACAGCCGAGGAGACCCACGTTCTTGTAAGAGCAGTCAAAGACAGAGAAGTTGTTTTGTATGGGGATGGGAGAAATCCGCCCAAATCAGCGTAGGTTAAACAGGCGTGAGAGGAAATAGCCACAGTCTCATCAGCTGGCATCCCCATCGTTGTGCCAAACGCTACAATGATGTCAGGAGACGGGGGAATCCCAAGCTTGCCAGCATAAATCGGGCACGCCGTGTAACGGGAGGTGGATCTGCATCAGGACCTGACGCCAGCATAGGACATCGCTGCGTCCACCCTCACCGCTGAAAGAGTTTGGGGGCTTTGAAATCGGACCCAAGAAACGCAAGCAAGGTCCAACCCCAAAGTACTCTTACAAATCAAGTTCATATACATTAAGGTTTCTTATGAAAACATTTTAATTATTATTTACATAAAATAAACGTAATACAGCCACACAACAAACTTATGAAAATATTTTAATCGTTATTTGCATGAGAATTTTTTAACGCAGCCACACAATAAATAAAAACTATCACCACAATGCTCACCACTATGATTCCCCTTAACTCATGTGTTAATATTTTTTATTGTAACAATTTATGATTTGCAAAAATAACTGTTGCATCTGTGTAGATTAGATAAGCAAAGTGTGTGCGCGTTGTGCACGCTATACATTATGGTCAAGCATGCGTCCTCAAAATAGCATAATGAACAACGCGCAACTGACTTTAAACTTTTTTTTCTGGTCAGTGGCGCAATTGTTTTTTGAAACTGCAAAATAGCATCAGGGATGGTTTGCGCTGGAACACGCCTCTTTTTTTGCGCTGAACCGCCCAGGGAGCGCAAGTTCATTCCCTAGTTTGCCGACGTGCGTCTGTGATGGGAAAAACCCGCTGTGCGCCGGTGCAAAATACGAATGATACATGCGTCACTGACAAAGTCAGTTGCGCTGCATGGCTGCAAGATAGAGCCCCTATTGTTTGATTCACATTTTTATATTTCCTTTGGTGTGTAAGTGTGTATTAGTACGGTAACGATATGCAAAAGGTACAAACCCCAAAGTAAACATTGATGTGAGTTATCGTCTTCAACGTAAATCTTTTTTTTTTTGGACTACAACAAACACACGGATTGTGGGCAACCGTTTACTTCCTGGGATTGGTGATGTAGAGAAGATCAATATTATCCTAATTCCTCCTGCTTGGATTTACAGCCTGTAAGTTAACTCCTGTCAGCAACTGAATCTTTCAAACATGGTAAGGAGCGCCACATTTCCTGCTGACATCAGAAGTATTCAGGCCAATTATAATGTACACATTAGCTGGCAAATCAGGGACACAGAGCTTTTCAAATCATTTCAGGAAGAGAGTGAAATCTGGAGCTACAAAAATGTACGGTACTTGAAAAATAATGTTTTTTAACCATAAACCACGCAAACACATTCTATTATACCAAATACACAAAATAATGTTGTTTTTAGCAATGAAATAGGTGGTCTTTAATGGAAAAAACATCTTATAAGAACTTATTAAGTGCAATGCAATACTATGTTTCTATTCTGTGTGTGTCTATTTGTTTGAGTGTCACATTTGCAGCCATTTGTAAATTAAAAAGAATATCAATGGGAGAAAATTTAGTGTGATATTTTATTATTTGGGAATTGTTATAGGTTAATATTATTTTCCTCTACCCATGCGGGTTACATTAAAACAAACAAATAGTTATTTCATATGCAGAGAAAGTTATTATTCTCTAATGAAAGATTATGAAATACCTTTAGAAAAATATGCATTGATGAATCATGCACTGTAAAACAATGGATATATTTATTTAAAACAATAAACAAGGCCAATTTAAGGCAAATGTATGTTTTTAATGATTTTTTTTGTTATTGTGTGGCTGCACAACATAATAATAGAGGTTATTTTGTCTTTCATAAAATGCAAGTTGAGGTAACATGCACTCTAATAGAAATGAAGCTGAAATTGAATTTGAAATGTGAGATTTTTCACCTTTACTTGTGCAGCTGTCTGCAAGTGAATAAAAGCTATTTGATTCCTATCCTGAGACACGCTAATAAATAAACTCGACTTTAAAACACTATGTTAAAGTGTGCTGTCATGTCATAACTAAATACAGAGCTCAATCTAATGTGGTACTGATGCTATCACAGCAGGTTTGTAAAGTTTTGGTACGGGCATAAATCGTTTCGTGCTGTTCAGATGCATGCAAAATGCTCAGGATGCAACTCTTTAAACTGTTCATCTTACTCAGCAAATTATCATGAGAGCGGTGCAACAGTGCTGCTTTTGAATTGCTCTTGCAATACTTTCCTGTCATATGCCAATCGGTCTGCTGAGTGCCAATAAAGTCAAACACACCTATGGCTACAAAGACAGCAAAGGCAGAAACCGAAGACAACCCAAGCATGACGCCACTGACAAGCGACTGTATGAACAGGGTATTGGTTAAAACAAAAAATTATCTGAATTCAAACATTGGATAATGTAAGTACAGGTGAATAAAATATATAACACTGTGGTAGTGATTATTTGGATATTTTAATGCAAAAACTTACATAGTATGTAAGTATGGCAATTTTATGTATAGACGGTTTCACCAGACACACGGTTAGGCGTCTGGATGGAACTTAAAGGTATTGCGGAGGATTATCTTTTTCCAGGTGGATCATCAAGACTATTGGTCCTCCTAGTTGTCAATCAGGAGTGTTGCACAATTGCATTTTTTTTAATGTGGAGAATGCGTTTTTTTTTCTAAAATTCGAGAAAATCCTCCGCTATACCATTAACTTCCGGTCTCTGTTTGTTTAACTCTTTCCCCGCCATTGACGAGTTATCTCATCAATTAAGAGAAAACACTTGCATAAAGTGTGTTCCTGATTAATTTTGATGTTAATCTGCAATACTGCGATTATACACTAAATCGCAGATTGCAAAACTGAAGCCAAAACGTTATTTACTAATTTTATACTCCGTGTATGTTTTCATAATCATTCTGAATCTGATCTCTAACAAAATTCCTTCAACTATTTGATAATTTTTTAAAAATATTTTTAAAGAAAAATACCCATATTTAAGAGTTTATAAGCAAAGAAAAATATATAGATAGGATAAAAGTTTTTATTTGTTTGTTTGTTTGAAAGCAGAGGGTCTGTTCTTTCATTTGATATATTTGTATGTTTATATATTTAGAAGAAAATTTCCTGGAAGGCATTTTGTGAAACTTGTGAAAATCACAAAAAATGTTTGCTCAATGAAACCGGTTTGTTCATGTTTTTACTGCTGAAACCGTCTATATGTGGTGGAAAAGTAATCCCAATTTGACAGGTGCTTGAAGGGAAGGGGCTAAAAATGACATCAGATGCAAAGGAGCTGCAAAGCTTCAGAGCTGATGCAAATTTTTGATGAATAATTATAAGGACATTTTTTTAGTAAGTATTTGTATTACATGCTCCATTGAATTGTTCACAACAAAGGCAAATATTAAAATATACATTTTGTTGATTTCCTTTTTAATTTAAAGGGATAGTTCACTCAAAAATGTCTATTTGGTCTTCATTTACTCACCCCAATGTTGTTCTGAACCTGTATGAGTTTTTGTGAACATAAAAGAAAATATTTTAATTAATAAAGGTAAACCACACAGTTGATGGTCCCTATTGACTTTCACAGTAAAAAAAACTACTACTTACTATGGAAGTCAATGGGTACCTTCAACTGTGTGACCATCATTTATCAAAATGTATCTTCTTTTATGTTCAACAGAATAAAAAACACATATAGGTTTAGAACAACATGAGGGTGATTTTTTGGGTGAACTATCCCTTTAAGACCAAGATGTGAATATAATATACTAGCCACAGATTTCAGCCCACCAGCAATCTCATGTTCTCGGGTAACTGCTCATTATCATAATATACTCAACCTTTATAGCACTGCCACAAACCTATTTCCTTCTCTTTGAATCCAAGTCTTTCTCAGATCTGTTGTATCAGTGTGTGTGTGCGTGTGTGTTTGCGCGTGTGTGATGAGCTCATTAAAGTTGGGCTTAATCCATTAGAGAGGCAGATTAAACATCACAAACACACACTCTCTCGCCCATCACTGCATAATTACACATATGAAAGCAATAAACAGCTGCAATAAGCTGCCTCCGGTCATTATGATAGTGACGATAAAAGGGGAGCATTTATTTGACAACACGGGGAAAGAAACTGACAGACAGAAGAGTATGAATACGTCCCACTTTATTTCTCTCTCTCTCTCTCTCTCTCTCTCTCTCTCTCTCATATTCCCAGTAATGCAAAGCTTTGCAGTGTGTGTGGTGCATAGCACCGGCTGCAAATAAATCCAGTGTTTTCTCTGAGAAGTATACATAAATCACTGAACAACACCGCCACCCCCGCCTTCCTTGTATTTGCTTTTACTTATCTAATGAATAAAAAATGAAAAACAAGCCCAAAAGCTGTCAAATTGGGGTCTCTTTTGCTCTCTCTTCCTCTTTTTGCTTTGCATTTTCCCTTTGCTTTCTCTCTCACTGACGAGACACAAAAGTGATGCTCTAAGTGGACTTGCGTATTTGCCTGAAGATTATTTATGAGGTTTATACTACCAGGCCATTGTGTTGACTTCATTTAATAGACCTCTTTTTCTCTGTGACCTTTTGAATCCTTTCTGGTAACCTCTTGGAAATAAAAGGCACAGTTAGCACATAAATACTTTAAATATAAATATTACGGATGTTTAATATGGTAACTGCCTTTTATAAAGTGAATTTTGATCCTGTCATTTAAAACTTGTAAGCTTTTCCAAAATCTACTGCATGATTTTTTTTGCTGCTGTGTGTTTAAAAAAAAAATGTCACAATAAAAACCACACACATAAAGAATGCAGATATTAATTTACAAGCAATGACAAAAATCCATTAAATACAGAATAATAGTGAATTGCCTACATCTGAAGTTATACATAAACCAGCCTGGTCTCACTGTTAATATGTACTGTTTACAGTACAAGTAACTTTAAAAAACAAAAACTATTTTTTTTGTACGTTTAAATAGATGCTTAAACGTACAATGTAGACGTATTTACAACATTTTAACGTAGCATTATTACATTTTACAGATAAAAAAAGGAAAACATTTACATATCTTTCATTCCATAAAAACTGATGTATAATTTCCCTTTAACCATTTTAGCGATAATGTTACCACCTTAACCCTACCCCAAACCTTACCCTAAACCAAAACTCTACCCTAAACCCTTTTTATACAAAATGTTTAAATACGTAATGTTTTTTTTTTTTATTATGCAACGTAACAGACAGATATGTTTAACAACATTTTAGTAACAGTAGTAACAATATAGCATTTAAAAGATATTTTAAGCCACTACAGTCGCAAAACAGTTTATTAAAATCATGTAATGTTATGGTTACAAAAAGCATAGGCTAACAGACAGACAAGTGTAATCACAACAACTTATTTATTGTGAATATTAAAATCAGTATCAAAAGTTGTTAAAATCACCATGTGCTGCAGCCGCGGTCCTCTCTGGAGTATATGAACTAAAGTAAAGAGAAGTATTACTGCGGGTTCACACCAGCTGCGTTTGATGCGTCAAATTCGCGTGTACCGCGTCTAGTTTGCCGCTTGAACATTCTGAGTTTACTCGCTTTATTCGCGCGTGAAATTCTAGTCATCGAGACATTCATGCGGAAATTTGCATCATGGGAGGGGCTTCCGGGACTACATCCTGTAATCACGTCACTACTAAGTTCCTGATTGGTTAACGCGGCCATTTTTCCGCCAAAGTTCAAAATGTTAAACTCACGTGTTTGCCGCGCTGGTGTAAACGCAGCATTAAAGTTATTAATCCAAAAGAACGTTAATCCGGCTTCCCTCTGTCATGGCACATTTCAAATTTCAAGTGCCACTCTTCCGTACGATGGTAACCAAACAATTTGAAAAAATATAACACAAACGCTTCTTAATCAATAAAATAAACGGACATTAAACACTATTAAGTCTTTCTCTTTACCTAAAAATGCATAAAATAACACTTAATTAAAAAAATTACTCTCCAAAAGCAGTTGCATGCAAAGCAGGCTGGGAAATTCTTTTTCAATAAATTATAGTAGATATTCATTTTGTGTTATACTAATTAAATATATATATACTTATTGCTCTTAATGAGGTATTTTACATTTATTGAACACAATTTTAATGTGTCATTTCTAAGAAGGGAATAATTTTTTTGAGTGTGTCTTAAATAAATAAGTCCGAAAATATGACTGAAAACATGTCATTAATATGAGTAAGAAACACCAATGCCCGCGATTTTAATATTTATGCATAGGAATAACTTATGTACAAATTTGTAGGTCTTTAAAGCTGTAAATACGTAAATAATTTACGTATTAGTCTGTCAAAACGTCGATAATATATGTTTCAGTGTGTTTTAAATGTAAGTAAATGTATGTATGGTACAACCACACTGAAACGTAAAAATACACACGTATTCTCATGAGATCACATTGCAGCCATAAACTGCTTAAATGTGGATCATATAAGGTTTGTGATCGGCCGGCATATATCTCCTTGATGTCAGAAAGGTCAAACTAATGAGAAATAAAGGCCTAAAAACTGAGAAACGCAGCAAAATTGCCATTTATATAAGGACGGTATCTATGATCGGAAGCTACTTCGTGTGACGCACAAGCTTTTTCTGAGAGAGAGGCCACAGTAACCCCGTCCTCAGGGACTATTTAACACTCTTACAGCAGTAAGCAATCATTACAGCAAAGAACTGCCTGGTTTTAAATGGAGTTAAACACACAGGCTGAAACTGAAGATCGCCCACACCAACACATACACACGACAACAACACACGCTTCTAGCACAAACAAACGGAAAAAGGATACACGCTCTTTCTTGATACACAAAAAGGGCTTGATGACATGTACCAGCACTCACAATAAATGCAAGAACACAAAGAGTCATCTGTCCATGGGTTGTGCACTCATGTCGCTAATATCATCTTTAGATTCCCATGAGAGAGAGAGAGGAGAGAGAGAGAGCAAGAAACCAATTCCATTTTTTCATAATAACCGAACGTAATTATTTTCATGACATGGCAATTACTGTACGGCTCATGTGATTGGCTGAGAACCCTGTATGCTAAACTAAGTGAGCAGCTATGGCAGTATTCCAGTTGCATGCTTTCCGGGAAGCAATTCCTATTGAAATTAATGGTAATACTAAAAGATTTTCTCCAGGTATTATAGACCTCAGCAGAAACTTCAAGTTGACTATATATTTAGCTATATATATACCCATATTTAGCTCAAATATCCTCCTGGGACTCCGTCACACGCCTCCCTATTTTGGGCCGATAATCACATCGCAAAAGTTAAAGGAAATGCTGGTTGGGTACACACATTGCACCTGCCGTGCGTGTTGCGGTGCCATCACGTTCACTTTTGAAAACTCGGATTCAATCTGCATTCATTAGAATAGACGGTGCAGATGCGCTGCCTTCCACTCTTCACCAAGAAACTCACATGTAACTTATTAGATTATTGCTTTCCAGTGAATGCACTCGCTATCTCTTTCAGTAGACGCTTGCCGCTTTCTTTCTCTATATCCATTGGCACACACCCAAGTTTACATTTATGCATTTGGCACGTGTATCCGAAGCAACTTGTGCATTCAAGCTATACATTTTATTAGCATGTGCATTGAATGCATCCCTGTGGATCAATCTCGTGCAATAAACCCATGCAAACCAACTGAGCTACAGGAATACTTACAGTACATATATTTTCGCATTTCTTTCACATTTAAGATATGCATGTAAAAAAATTTGACAAAAAATGGCCCTGTCACTGGGGTCAAAAAGGTGCGCCTATATAGTTCATGTTAGTACATCAGTCAGAAGTAAATATTTGTACAAAAGAATGTATATTAGTAGAAGTGCGCGGTGCGGGGTTAGTTGTAACACGGAGTGTTTACATTGTTGCACAAGGTTGAGCGTTTTGTTTTTCTGGTATTTTTTTCATGCTGCCAAAAGATTTCCCACAAATTATTGGAAATGTATAATGTTTTTCCAGAGACTTATTGATGAACGAGTGTTTTGGTGGCATGTAAGTAAATTTTTTCATCATTTTTTTTTCGGTTTCTAAGTTGGGTGTGTAAGATACCAAATCCAATGCTATGTCATATTAATCAGTGTCTTGTTGACTAAAACATAGCATCGTTTTGAAATATGTCTGCAGCTCTTAGCAACTTTTTTGGTGGGCTTGAAAATATTTTTGACCCATCGGGGTTAATTGTAACACTATGTTACAACTAACCCCTCAGCACTTACAATATGAAACCGCTAACGTTAGCGTTATTCTTGCCAATTGTTTAAATAGGCTACACACGAATGATTGCTGGCTGCCAACAAAATAAACGTGCCTGTCTTATCAAAAATCATGTGTCAGATTTATTTTTGTTCATATCTTTAATATTGATTGAATAAGGTCACGTCAAAGATTGAAATCATAATGAAATGAATGGCTAAAATAAGACTTTGATGCTCATTATCTCAAAATTAGATTTTTGAAACTGTGGTATGATTATTACAGACTGGGTCACATATAAAAAAAATTTTTTGGCATAATTGTGCTGCTTTTTCTCACATATTTAGACATTTGTATCCATTTATAATTGAAATATTGTAAGAAAAGGGCTGGATGAATGAATACAGTGTGGATACCTGTCTATTATAGACAGATATATAAGCAATATCCACTTCAAGTATATAGACAAAATAATAGGCAAATATTTGCCTGCAAAATTTTTAGCAAGCGTTACAACTTACCCCCATGACTGTTACAATTAACTTCACCTATGGGGTAAGTTGTAACGCTTGCAAATCTGTCACGTTTGGTGTAATTGTCCAAGAATGGTAAGTACTAGAAACAAACTTCAAATGTTCATTTGTAGCAGAGATGTGTGTGTTGCTTGTGTAAAAATATAATTTATCAAACTCAAATATTTTTTGAATGATTGAGCCAAAACCAAAAAGTGTTAGGTTGTGCCCCGCTCTCCCCTACCTCAAAGATACCAAATGTATATATATATATGCAATTTTTTACACTGTATGGTATGGAAATCAAACCCATGACCCTACAGTTACAGGCACCAGGCTTTACCAGTTAAGCTACAGTACAGTATGAGAAAACCACACACATGCAGGCTGTCAATCATGTGGCTAACACTAAATAGGCAATATTTTTCAGTAAAGGTCAAGACAAGCACAAAGCCAAGCTGGGTTATTTTGATTCAGTCTCCGAGGGTTTGCAACACCCACCCTGCTCCCATGATCACAGATGTTTGTATGCCCACTAAAGTTAATCTGATTATCACCTCTGAGGATTCAGGATAGCTTTAGGGCTTTGAGTGTGACAGCAGGAAGACTTCCTGAAAGTACACTGAAATTGATAGGTTTCCAATTTAATCCTATGCATTGGTTAAATATATATATACTTAAAATCTGCACCGGACTATTGAGAAATGTATGTGTCGGCTACTGTCAGGGATAAAGGAACAGTGGGAGTCGGCATTTGCATGAATTGTGGTATTGATTTACAGTCAGTATTATTTTAACACGCTTTGGCAAAACAGTCTCTCCCAGTCCGGCAGTAACAATAAACTGCCTATTGCAGAAAAAGACAATTGTCTTCTTGGTCAAGTTGTATGGACAGTGGAAAAAGTAAACTAAATAATTGTTTAACAGATACAGAAACCGACCAGGGACCGTGTGATGAATATCGACTGCACGATGCAAAGAAAGAAAGAAAGACGAAAAATGTCTTTTACCCTCGGAAAGATCAGCAGTCACTTCGAGCACTTTCTAAAACATAATTGTTCCCTTCTCTGCAGGCACCCTGGCACCTCTCGAAACAGCCATCCCCAACCAGCAGCACCTCACTATGCCCCCTGCCATCCGGTCTGTAATACTTTAGAAGAATGATTAAAATCTTTAATAATTTAAAAGCACAGTCCTCAAAAGGGAGGGGGAGGTGAGAAAGCAGAAGTAAAAAGAAAGAGTAAGGAAAAAGGAGAAACATTGTTTCATATTTCGTCTCTTTGAGGAGAAATGAAATAGCGTCCTCTCCCCACGGGGTGTGAGAGCGGCACAGGAGGCGCTTTGTCTTCTTAATTTACTCTCTTTCATTTGAAGATAGTCAGAAGGGCGGCCAAGACTGCCAGCTCAGGCTTCAATGCAGTGGGGATGTTGCTTTTATTATTAATGCAAAATATTTCACCCAAATTGAGAATTTCTCACATTGGGGGTTACGGACGGCCTGCATGATTTGTGTGGCTAAGATAATTGTCACGCTTTACGAAGGACCACCGTTGCGTACAGTGGCAGAATTTCAAGTACACTTTGAAAGTTGGCTCCAGAAAGGTCTGGCAACCAGAAGTCTGAAAAACGATGTGTTAACATGACATTGTACTAGGATACAGCATGATAAAAATAATCTGCACTGAATGCACCAAATGAATTATGAATAATAAATACCGTGGACTCTTGCCATGAATAAACAGGTCTCTAATGACTTTCGAAATGGACGTCAAGCAGTGCCAAACAAGTCCGTCCAAACTGCAGACTCAGACAGGCCCGCCCCGAATGGGACACCTTACAGCATGCAAATCAAGTGCAACATTTTAGGCTGTGTATGTTTGTACATGTGGGCCGTAGTATTTTTGCAGGATTTACTATGCATGAAATACCCAGATGACCCATTCGAAAATATGCAGAATAGAGAGGCGCACTGCATAGTAAATAGTATTCCAATCCATACATAACCACTGCTTGCTGACTAATCCCTGGCTGGCTGGGTTTTTCATAACCTAGATGAAGTCCTCTCTCCACGGGCCTGGAGCGCAGCGAAGCCCAGGGGAGGATTGGACTGTCTGTCACAACCAGAAAAAGTCCTGCCTGGCTCTCCCTGCAGGGACCTGGCAAACCACTTACACGGCCAAACAAAAATCAATAGCCTAATGATCCAAAACCGGTAATAGAAAGAGAAAAAAATCCCACACACCCTCTAAAACAATAAAATGTCTTTTGGCAAGTGCAACTCTTTCCAGTGTTTGTGCACGTGTGTGTGCGCTGACTTAGTGGTGCAAAACGTATCGATTAACCGATTGCCCATTTTTGTCCGGTTGTCTTGATGCCGTGCCCTAGTGCAAAGACTTCTGGAACGAACTACGGTGAGACTCTGAACTGGGATGGCACCATGAAAAAAGATAGGTCCGCCGGATGATCCACCGAGCCGGGCTCGCTCAGCTTATATCATACAGATTTATTAGCTCGGGTCACGACCAAATCAAAACCTTGACCCATCTGCTCGGCACAATTTATATGCAGCTAACAGCAGCTACTCTATAGCGGCGGGTTGGCCGGGGATACGCCGTTTCTTCCCGGGCCCAGATGCCCGCCTTCTGTAGGTAATTTAGCGATTAGCGGACAGCTCATAGTTAATGATTTATCCCTGGCTCATCTCCTGTAAAAGATCACAAGGCTGTGTGGTTGTTATCTGTATGAGAGAGGCCATATAGGGCCACTGTACTGCACTCAACTGGCTGCGTCTGCGCTGAAATAAAACACTGGGGCACCTCGTGTCATCGGCGGGACGGGCCTTGAACCGGCTGTAAAGATGATAAGGCTGTTTAGGAGGATGACGTAATAGAACGGGTGACTAAAACGGGCTCACGGAAACAGATTTGTGGCCGCTACATGCAGGGAAAATATCAAGCGAGATCATCAATCTTTGTACTGTACTGTACTGTACATGAAATGTGCCCGCAAACACATGCTGTTGTTAAAGAAATGAGCTCATATAGTAGCTATTTTTCTGTGCACAAATTAATACAGAGAATCGTATGCACTTATTTAAATACAGTTTTAATTATAAAAATATATTTACTCAGAACAGAAAATGCAAAGTCAGTAAGTATAGCACAGCTCCACAATGTGATGGGGTTGTCATGACGACTTGTTATCCCGAGCGCTCCCAGAGGCAGTTGGGAAATCAGGAGGGGAGGGCTACGGGGACCGAGGCTATTCTTAAACACACAGCAACAGGCAAATGCAATTACAGGCACAGAGAGACAGCGGCCTAATCAAATCAGCAGGGAGGGTGGAGGAGAGAGGGGGGTCTGTCGGATGCCCACTGATCACGCCTGGAAAAACTCACCCAGATGCAGACCTCTGCTCTCCAAATGGAGGGTGACATGGTGCGGTGGCCACACGCAGCAGACTGCTGCTCCACATACACATCCATATCACAGCTGTTCCGGGGCAAAAGGTACCCTAATAAATCTATGTTTCTCATGCTATGTATAATCATATTAAGGAGGTATTAAACCACCAATGACCTGACTGTCTAGAACCAGCGTCCAAAATAAAACACTACGGCAGGTAAACAAAACCAGCTGGCTAGGAGCTATGACAATATCAAATGTTTTGTTTGGACTTTCTTTGGTGTTAAGCTTCAACAACAAACATACATCTCAGAAAGAAAATCATAAAAGTTGGACAGTGATTTTTTATAAATTCATACAATGTAAAAACAAATGATTATCTGGAAAAGAGCATGAATAAAACTCCACCCCTAAACTCAAAGTCACTGGGACGAAAGCAGACCAGACTAAAACGAACAAATGAGATCATACAAATAAGCCATCTTGTATAATATTACATATTGCCCTGATATTGTGTTGAACTACAGACAAAAGTAATGTCCAACTCTGAACAATTCACATTTCTGCTCTTTATTCAAATATTTTATTAAAGATGCATTAAAGATTTTGTTGGCATGCTGCATTGGTGTGTTTCGTACCAAGGAGGATTAGGGCCAAGCTAAAATAAAAAAAAATAAAACCATCCTGAGATTAAAGTCATTAAAATGCGAGAATAAAGTCATTATTTAATGAGAATAAAGTCGGAAGTAATATAATTTCGCGAATAAAGTCGTTATTTTACAAAATAAAGTTGTTACTTAACGAGAATAAAGTCATTATTTATTGAGCATAAAGTCGTTTTTTAACCAAAATAAAATCGTTATTTAACCAAAATAAAGTTGTTATTTAACCAAAATAAAGTTGTTATTTAACCAAAATAAAGTCGTTATTTAACCAAAATAAAGTTGTTATTTAACGAGAATAAAGTCGTTATTTAACGAGAATAAAGTCAATATATAGCGAGAATAAAGTCGTAAAATTTCGAGAATAAAGTCAATATAAAACGAGAATTTTAAACTAGGAAAGCTAGCAAAGCCTGAGGTTTCAATTAGGAAATTCTCGTTACATATTGACTTTATTCTTGAAATTTTACGACATTATCCTCATTAAATAAGGACTTTGTCAAAAATGATATTCTCGAAATTGTATGACTTTTGATTTGATTGATTCTCGTTAAATAACAACTTTATTCTCGTTAAATAACGACTTTATCCTCATTTAATAACGACTTTATTCTCAAAATTATATTTATTCTGACTTTATTCTCATTAAATTATGACTTTATCCTCGTTAAATAACAACTTTATTCTCAAAATTATATTTACTCTGACTTTATTCTCATTAAATTATGACTTTATCCTCGTTAAATAACGACTTTATTCTCAAAATTATATTTATTCTGACTTTATTCTCATTAAATTATGACTTTATCCTCGTTAAATAACAACTTTATTCTCAAAATTATATTTATTCTGACTTTATTCTCATTAAATTATGACTTTATCCTCGTTAAATAACGACTTTAATCTCATTAAATAACGACTTTATTCTCAAAATTATATTTATTCTGACTTTATTCTCATTAAATTATGACTTTATTCTCGCATTTTAATGACTTTAAACTCGAGATGGTTTTCTTTTTTATTTCATCTTGGCCCTAATCCTCCTTGGAAGTTTCGGGCTCAGCTTTGAGGAAAATGTAAAGTAAAAAGGCTTTGCAAGAATTACACACAACACACATGTGCAAAGTTTATAAAGACATATCCCAGGATAATGACTACAAAATATTATCACAAAAGAGGATAAACAAATATAAACAATAATACCTTTATTACCTTAAAACTTTTTTTTTTTTCTATTCAAAATAAAATAAAACCCAGATTCCTAATATGCTGTGATTGCCTTTTTCTTAAAATATTTTGTTTAATAAATACCTTAAAAGTTTAGTGGTTTGTCCATTTTTTTTACCATACACTTCCTATTTAAATGGTTTAATCCAGGAGTGGTGAACCCTGGTCCTGGAGGGCCACTGTCCTGCAGAGTTTAGTTCCAACCCTAATTAAACACACCTGAAAAATCTAATTAAAGTTTTCAGGAATACTTGAACATTTAATTCAGGTGTGTTTGATATGGGTTGGAACTAAACTCTGTAGGACATTGGCCCTCCAGGCCCCAGGGTTCCCCACTCCTGGTTTAATCTATCCCCAATGGGCAGTAAAAGCAAATATTTTATAAATATTCCCCCCGAAAATCAATGGCCATTACGGTTTTACTGTTCTGGCCAAACAATTTGGTATTTGGTGTGCATACCCAAGGTTTCGAATAAATCAAAGAATCAGAGTCAATTATTCTGCTTATATAACGGTTACAACAACACATCGCAAAGACACACTGTAAAAAAATTCCGTAGAAATTTGCAGCTGGGTTGCCGGTAAATTACCGTAGATTTAAATTTATGTTATTTACTGGCAACATTTTGTTCAAAGTTAAATGAACATTAAACATTTACAAGTCTTTGTCTTTACAGAATAAACTAGAAAAACAGCATCAAGCAAAACATTCTGGGAAACAAAATCTGAAGCAAAAAACAGAAAAAGGCTGATGATGATTTCTCGTTCCCAGAATGCTTTGCATGCGGCTGTTATTGTATAGTTTTATTCTGTAAAGAAAAAGACTTGTTAATATTTAAAATTTATTTAACTTTGAACAAACTCTTGCCAGTAAATAACCTAAATTTAAATCTACGGTAATTTACCGGCAACCCAGCTGCAATACCATTGTAATTTCTACGGATTTTTTTTACAGTGCATTGCTCTGGTGGTTTTATTTTAAAACATTTGACAGGTCAGGTGTGTGTTCATCAAAAAATAATACATACCCGTTGAACATTTCTCAACCAATCAGAATAATGCATTCAACTGCCCCGTGGTATAAAAAATAATATTTGTAGGCATTACAATTAACTCAACATGGAAGTGACAAAAAAGTAAATGTTGGACCCATTTTAGAGCCTCTAAAATATCCTGGCATGGCTTTCAGCTTTTAACTTTCCTCTGCAGCCCACACTATAAAATGTCAGATTGACCTCAATGGCCTCTGCTGTAAAACGAAAACTTTCTATCAAATAGGTTACAGAAAACAGCAACCTTTGCTTAAAGTTTCCCGCATGCACTTTGTGCTTTATAAACATGTCTTGCAACTGTATTTTGTGCTGATAAAGGACAGACGAGCATTCAACTTGAGTCGACCTGCTCGAGCTATGGCAATCATTTCTCATAAAGCATCTCTATAACGTCGACTAATCTGGTTTAATGGTGCTACCTGCTCCCCGCTGCGGCTGGGTGGGATTCTTTAACTTTAACACAACTCTGTAACAGATTCTGAACTCTGTGCCCCTCTGAAAGCTCCGGCCCAATCGTCCTCAGAGGCTTCAGTACTCCGGCCCGTCTCCCTTCTCCTCTGCGATAATGAGCAGGGTAATTACTGATGGTCTAACCCTGGCTGAGGGAGCAGGCCTGGTGCTTTATAGAAGCCCACATCTTTTTCCTCTCTCACACACATGCAGTTCTTTTAATTAAAAATACCTCTTAGGGACCAGGGAGAGAGAGAGAGAGAGAGAGAGAGAGAGAGAGAGAGAGAGAGAGAGAGAGAGAGAGAGAGAGAGAGAGAGAGAGAGAGAGAGAGAGAGAGAGAGAGAGAGAGAGAGAGAGAGAGAGAGAGAGAGAGAGAGAGAGAGAGAGAGCATATAAGTATAAGCAGGCATAAAAAAGAAAAAGAATGAAATAATTACATATTGCTATTTGCTGATTACTTTTCACTACAGTTGTGTGCGCACACATAAATTTACTTAGCTGGATATAGAGACATAGACTTCTATTGTTTATATACAACAAATTATAATTACTATAGATTAACCTGAAGTCCAACTTTGCATTGTTATAATAATTAAAAATCATTTACAAATGAGGGCATTCAAAATGTTCCCAAAGGGATACTAGCTCAAATTTCGCTCCCTTTGGGATTTTTAACAAAACAAACAATGAAAATTTTTATTCATTAGTTGTATTGATGGGCACCAAAACAACAAGCCATGGATTTACATGGATGCATTTGGCAGATGTTTTTTTTCCGAAGTGTCTTTCAATGCATTCAAACTATACACTTTTTATTACTTCACTGTAAAAAGTAAAAGTTGGATCAACTTAAAAAATTACAAAGTTAAAAATGTAAGCTGAAAATGTTTAAATATTTTAGTTGTTACCAATAAAAGTCATTTTTTAAAGGTTAAAATATTTCACTTAAAGTGAGAAAATGTAAGTGTTTATAAAACTACATTTCTTTAAGTGTTACCAATTTAAGTTTTTTAAATAAATCAGCTTTTACTTTTTACAGTATATGTGTGTTCCCTGTGATCGAACCCATGGCATTTTGCACTGCTAACATTTCATTTTTCGTGGGCGCACCATGCGACATATGTCACAACATGTATGTAGCCCCTCATGTGTGTGGTTCCCTATTTTAAAATATGTGTTCTGCGCATCGAGAGATCCTGTGTGCATCTCGTGTTTTGTCAAAATAAGTGCCTGCTGCGGACACGTCTAAAGTGTTTATGATAAAAGAGACGCTCGCATTCGCCAGATACTCGCATAATCAGAGTTTACTGTTGGGGTTGTCTTGCATGTATTTTGTAAACGTGAGCGTCTCTTTTATCATAAACGGTTTTGACGCGTGTGCAGCAAACACTTATTTTGACAAAACAAGTGATGCACATGGTTCACATGACGCAACAAACACATATTTTGAAAACGCAAGCAACACATGACACTCCGAACACTTATTTTGAATTTGCACCCCTCGTATGAGCAGTCACGAGCCGCCACTGGCTAACACAATGCTCTATCAGCTAAGCTACATGAACAATATTAAAGGGTCAATGACACAAGAGTTTTTTTAGATGTCAAATAAATCTTTGGTGTCCCCAGAGCACATATGCGAAGTTTTAGCTCAAAATACCATATAGATAATTTATTATAGCATGTTAAAATTGCCACTTTGTAGGCGTGTGCAAAAATATGCCGTTTTGGGTGTGT
The DNA here is from genome assembly GCF_030506205.2 of Paramisgurnus dabryanus. Lineage (NCBI taxonomy): Eukaryota > Metazoa > Chordata > Actinopteri > Cypriniformes > Cobitidae > Paramisgurnus > Paramisgurnus dabryanus. Next base: position 8,651,546 of record NC_133354.1, read on the forward strand.
CCTTTAAAATGCAAATAAGCGGATGAAGTGTCTTTTTATGAATGAATTCACATTTAAATATGACCTCATTGCATAAAATGTAGTAGAGACGATTGTAGACGAAAATGAAGAGAGATTTTATCTTAGTTTTTATTTTATGCAAAACATTTTAGTCTCGTCTTTTTTCGTCAACAAAAATGCATGTTAATTTAGTCTTAGTCAGCGTTTTTGGACATTGGTGCAGTCTCGTCATCGTCTCGTCTTAGTCATGGAAAAAAAGGTCGTTGACGAACATATTTCGTCTCGTCTCGTCTGACGAAATTAACACTAGCTGCATTCAAAACCAATGTGCTGTAAATGTTACTACAATGAACTTTTAAATAAATAAACAAATGCCTTTTATCATATGTCTGTTGCCTTTGTTTTAGAAAAGACCCTTATCGGCCAAACTGTGACCACAGCGGGCATCAAAACCTCTGAAATCCAATGCTTTTGCCGACTGCATTGGGATCTAGGGTGCATATATAACAGAAAGGATCAAAAATTTTGCCCCCAAGCAAACAGCGCCTGTTGACAGCAATGCATTCCAACTTTTACTCTGCCTATAATTAAAACATAGCCAGCGCTGATCGCTCACCCACCCTGTTATTACTGAGTGAACCGCTGGCCTGCGAACACTCAGCCCGCATCTGAGCCCCGATACATCAGAGCACTTCAAACAACACAGTTCACAATTAACCGACAAGAGCCGACAATTAGCACAGAGCACAGCGAATCGCATATATTAAATCTCGGTACAGAAAACAATAACTGGTCCTCCAGCGAGGCGGCCACGTGTTGTGATTCTAAGACAGTTTGATAGCTTTTGTGAATCAGGTTTGTGAGCAAAATAACCGTGGGGTTTCTTTGTACGCACCTCTTCTATTTGTGTTGCAAAGCTTTAGATGGCATCTCTGCGTGATAAACAAACGGCTCAAATATGATATGAAACTAGAAAAGCCCGTGGCGTTCAGTCAGCACTAGTTGCATCCATTAGAGCGAAAATGCACTTAGACATAATTAGAAAAAAATCAAATATCCGAATTGTCCTTACGTCGACCCCGTGGAAACTTTACTCGGGATCATAAATTCCAATCAAGGGGTTTATACAACACTCGATAGTTTGATGTTTATAATTCATTACTCAGCTCATTCTGAAACAGAGGGCTGCCAAGATCCTGCTGCCGTAGGCCGAAAAACAAGCATTTTTTATATTCCATAGATGAATGTGAATGTATTTACAGGGGCCTGAATTTGTCCTGATTAGTTTAGTTGGGAAATAAGATTACGGAAAATATCCAGTGGTACTTAAGTCTACAGCGCACATACACACAAAGTTTTTACCACAGTCTAAATTTACATGTGCAAGGGAGCAGAGGGTGTGTGTGCGCGTGTGTGTAGGCATAAGATCTGTCACAACAAAGGCCCCGTCTTCAGATCTATGATGGATCAGCATTCTGTGTAATCACTTCATTACCATCTCACAAAGAAGACACGCGCTGGGACACAGGGCAGATTGTGCTCTGGAAATGAAGAAATATACGTCCGTCAGCAAGGGAAAAACACGTTAACCAGCACCTGGCCTCTGAGGATCTGCCTGGGGATGGGCTGTCAACATCACGCTTATACTTTAGTTGGTCATTCAGATGTTGTCTTCAGATTTGTGGTGTTGAGAGGTTGGTATAATTTAGATATAGGTATCATTTTTACATTAAGCAAATTATTTTATGTAAGCGTAACATTTTACAATAAGGTTGTATTTGTTGAACTAACAATGTACTAACAATGAGCAATATCATTTTTTTTAGCATTTATTAATCTTTGTTAATATTAATTAATGTCAATACAATGGTTTATGTGAGTTCATTGTGCATTAATTATTGTTAACAGTTAAAACTGTTTTTTTAAATGCATTTGTAAATGCTGCAATAAACATGAACAAACAGGGTTGTTCATAAGACTGACATGACACCTTCATAATTATGACATGACACGAACATGAAGGAGATTTTATGCACATTTATGACAATTGTCATTAAGTGTTATTTGTTCAGTTATGTTATTTTTAATGCAAAGATGACATTGTTTGAATTGTCTTTGTTATGACAACTTGACATAAACCAATACATCATAACTTGTCATAAAGCTGTCATAAACATGACATAGCAGAATAATTATCAAACTTAAGAAACTACCTAGCTTTATGGGTTAACATTACATTAAATTGTCATTTAAAGGTGATTAAGTGTTAATACTATGTCAAATACTTTAACAAAATGCAACAGACACATCAAAAGATTATACTTAACTTTATGTGCACAATACATAAAAAATTGACAACTAACAGAACTTGTTCTTCTTCACACAGAGGGTTCTTAAATTTTCATACATAGAAGAAAAAAACTAACAAAACATTTAATTAATTTAATTTAATGTAATTAACTTTGCAGCAATATGGACCCAACACTGCATGGCTTAACACATTATTGTACTGTTTTCATTAAATTTAAGAGGAATCGGTCTCCAACTGCAATAAAAAATTATTTGATACATTATTATTATTATTCTTCTTATTATTATTATTAAATGATTGATTTTATTTGTTAAACACGTGGAGAAAACTTAAAAAACATTATGAACTCAAGAATATTCATGATGTTGTTTTAAACTATTTGACAGAGCATTTACACTTAATGACATTTTAATGACAAATTATATTTTACCACTGTAGTTGAGGTCAAGAAAAATATTCATGACGCTGTTATAAAACTATATGACAGAGTATTAACACTTAAATGACAAATTCAATTTGTATCACTGGTAAAAAGGTGGTCAGTTATGTTGTCAAGTTCATGACAAGTTATGATGTATTGGTTAATGTCAAGTTCTCATAACAAAGACATCTCAAACAATGTCATCTTTGCATCAAAAATGACAAAATTGAACGAATCACGCTTAATGACAATTGTCATAAACGTGCATAAAATCTCCTTCACGTTCATAGTTATTGTAACACTTATTGTAAAGTGTAGTAACCAGGGCCTGAAATTAACACCCGACCACGCGCCAAATGCGGGTGGATTTTGCAATTGGCGGGTAACACTGTCAATCTACCAGCCACATTGGCGGGTAGCCAATGCGAATCAGTGATGCGCGGGTCAATGTATAAACAACCCACTCCCGACCGACATTTTCAACTAACCCGCCCGGAATTGTTCAAAATAGTTTTTAAACCCGACCGACTGACCGCGGCCCGAACATCATTAAAATATTTGTCTGGGTAACCGGCAACCGCTCATTTCTTATCAACCTGCGCATATCACTGATGCAAATTGAGTGATTAATTGAGAGGATGCGACTGCTGTTTCGCAACGTTCATGCGATTGGAAAGAAGATGAGGCACTTCTCTGACTACGTTTGGATGTGCGAGTAAGTATTAAACTGTTGATGAGATGGGATGAGAATGCAATGGTGACATAGACTACAGTATAATCACAGTTGCACAGATGTGTAGTGCTGCTGTGACGGATCAGAACTCTTGATGTGTAAACTTTAAAGAGAGTTGCGCTTCTGTGTCTTATACGTACTGTAGTATATTAACATACATTTTGCGAATAGAGTAATGAAAAACAAACGTATGTGGGGCGTTTATGTGCGCAGTTTGTGCCCCCTCCGTATACTGTATGTGCGCGCGGGTTTAAGGGCACTCAATAGGGAACATCGGAGAGACGCCTTCCTCAAAGCAAGCGTACATAAAGTCTTTCTGCTCTTGACAGGGCACATATAATAAACAAAATAATCTCAACAGTATTTTTATTATAATAAAACATTTCGTTATGTCTTAACTTAAGTGTATGTATAGGGAGTCAAAAACTGTGTCTGTGATGGTCTTAAAGAGACAGTAACCTCAATTAACATACTTAAGTCTGTGTCATTAATGTTAATCAAACAACCTAAGACAAAGAGAAATTCACTTTTGTAGCTCTAAAAAATTATTATATTTAATTCATATATTAAAAACAGTGTTATCATTCACTATTCAGGCAAAAAAAAAACTGGCTGGTAAAAAGTCACTGTGGCAGGTGGATTTCTAAATCCACCTGCCACAGTGGCTGGTGGTCAAAAAAGTTAACTTCAGGCCCTGGTAGTAACTATATTTTTCTGAGGTTTAACTGCACAGAATTTATGATGAATTAATGTATTTTTAAAAATATAACTAGGGCACCCCTGGCACCGTCTCATGCCCAACAAGTGGTTTGAGAACCACTGGATTAAAAAGGAATAGCTGTATAATTTCATATATACATATTTCACAAATATTAGCTGAATGAAAATTAAACAAAATCTGCATTTACATTAATGCATTTGGCAGAGGCTTTTATCCAAAGTGACTGACAATGCATTACAATGCAATGCATTTTGTATCAGTATAGGTGTTCCCTAGGTTCAAACCCACAACTTTTTGCGCTGCTAACGCAATGCTCTATCACTAAGCTATATAGGAGCATAATAAAAGTCATCCGAAAAGCATAACTTGTAAATGATTTTCTAAATTTTCATTTTTTTACTGCATGGCACAATTGTGATATTATACAGTAGTTACATTTTGGTAACCAGCTTAGTTCTTTCACCATAGAAAAAAAATCTACAGTACATAATTTAAGAAATGGTTTAAAAGTTACACAAAATCATGCACTTGCACACACATGGTGCATCCAGTCTATTTCTGACAGTTAATATAAACAGATGTGGTCCCTTTCTTTCTAACACCTTATATACAACAACACCCTTTTCCAGCACCTGGTGTGTTGCTCCAGATTGTTTGCAAGTGTGTAAGCTGTGATTCAGGTGGATTTTTAAAAGAAGAGGGAATAGAAGTCATTCCAAAGTTTAATCAAAGAGAAAGAGTATCTTCATATGACGACTACCCTCTTAAACATCTGGGCTGCTGTGCGGCTCCCAACAGCATGCCTGCTGTTATATATGCCAGACAACACTCTATGGTCTGGGTCCTCCATATGAGACACTATGAACAGATGAATTAAGAACAGAAAAAAAAACGAGAGAGAAGTAAATGAGAAAGTGCCAGTTGGGGGGAAACGCAATGGATTATGGGAGAGAAAGACAGCAAGTGAGAGAGACAACAAAAGCCAGAGAAAATGAAAGCATTTTTTAAGGGATGGAAGTGTATGTGTGTGTGTGCGGGTGCAGAATAGCAGAGCGTGTTTAATTCATCAAAACATAGAGGGTTGTAGATTTAAACTTTAATGAAAGAGCCCTAAAGTACTGATGTAACAAGATGAAGAGAGCAAGAAAATAAAACTACACTCTTAGAAAGGATGTGTTAATTTTTTACACATCATTGTGCGATAAGCTTTTAACACATTATGTGTAATTTTAACACATTATGTGTCATTTTGTGTTGATTTTGTGTTCAAGTATAACACATGTTGTGTTAAAAGTAACACAAAATGTGTTGTTTCAATAATAACACAGAGATGGGTGAATTCCAGGACGACGCAGTTAGTGTGTTGTCCCAGAATCAACACTAATGTGTTGTTTTTAACACATTCGTTCTAAGAGTGTAGGAACTCAGCGAAAGATCGGCAAGTAACAATTCCTTTATATGTCACTGCTGTGGGCTTGGCATAAGAAGGACAGTGTTTGTGCACACAGGAGGAAATTTAGACACTGATAATTTGCTGTCTGTGTTAGCAGCCGATTTTCTAAAGAAATTATGCAAATCGAAAACGGTGCACATTTGGCCTAAACCTTTTGCATGCTGCGATTCCTGATCTTGCAGATGAGCCCTGAGTGATAGAAAACGAAAGACACAGGAGACTATCACGGTCTAGCATACTTGACCGTATCGCTTCACCAAACCAGACACCCGAATCGGTGCTTTATAATGCTGAGAGTGGCAACAAAGAGTTTTTCGAAAAAGGTGCCATGAACTGGTTAAACTTCAGGTAGCGAATAAGGCACAGGTTTTGCATGAGAACTGCTTAGTATTTTCAAGTCAACAACCTTTCTCTGTGGTTTACACACTCAGCCTGTTTCAGTCATTGTTATGAGTTGAGGGTGTCAGCAGAACATGCTTGCATGCTGTGACCAGGAAACTCATCACTGTGTGTGTACGTGTGCGTTTTGGGCCAATATGCTCGTGTAATGGAAGCCGTATGCAAACAAGCATTTAGGCAATTTTATCAGCCTCTACACATCACTCTGTATGGGGACTGTAGTGTGTTAAACTGCATGTGTGTGCATTATTATTGCACATATTCGATCCAAACTCAAGATGAGAAATTGTTCATGACTTGTGTACAAAACAGACACCACCCTACATATTCTTAAATAGTCGTTCAAGCTCATTATTGCACTCTAAAAATGTCTGAGTTATTTTTAACTCATAATGGGTAAATATTGGAGAGAACACACCGCTGGGTTAAAATTGACCCAATGCTGGATTTTATTTTAACCCCAACTGCTGGGTTATTTATTATACACCATGGTTCCATAACAACAACCCAACATTGGGTCATTTTTCACCCAACAAGGGGTAATTATTAACCCAGCATGTGTTCTGTTCAATATTTACCCATTATGGGCCAAAAATAACTCAGACATTTTTAGAGCGTGTCATTGCCATCATTGATGGTTTTCTTAAATCATACACAACAAGTTGCTGTTTCTTCTTCGTTTTTTGGGTTAAAACTTGCCAATACGCCGTAGGACCAACGAATAGTGGTAGTTTGGTAGCAGCGGACAGAGGCTGGAAGGGACGCATCAGGGATCGAGTAGTGATCACACCCTAACAATGATATTTTTTGACAGTCAAGGTGCGAAATGTTGTCTTTCGTAGCCATTTACTGTATCTGTATGAATCATAGACAGTGAAAGATAAGAAATCTGTAAATCGTAGCAAGCTAGCTAATGCTTGTCATTAGGCTTCGGGTACTTGATAATTTTCTCAAAATGGCAGAAAATGTGAAGATGGTCACGTACACACTGCATATTAATTCGGTTGTCACTTCACCTTTTAATGCTTAATCCTGTTCTGTACACACACACTTCAGTAATTTACGGGACTGAAAACCGCATTCTACAACCGAATTAACCGAATTTACATAAACTCTGCACAGTGTGTACATAACCGAACTGATTAACTAGTAGTTAATCAAGTGTTTAAACGTGCATCATAAACAGGACAGGTCTCTCTTCTGAAAAAATAAATTCCTACAGTAGAAGGGGAAAAAGTCTTCTGTATGCACGGTTCAGAAAATGACAGAGGCACAAGCGTTTGCTGACTAGTGTTGCCAGGTCTTGCACTAAAAAACACCGAACAAGAAAAATCTAATAATAAACCGAAATAAATCTAAATTCTTTACCTCAAAGATCAAAATATTGGGACCGGCACCCTCACAATTTATTAACACCAAAAACTTGATCGCTACTTTAAGCACCAAAACGGTATTTACGTACAAAAAAGACGAGGAACTGGCAACACTGCAAGACCGCGCGCTCCGCTGTGAAGCAGCCTCACAAAAGCGTAAAATACACAACGCCAAGACGGAGGTTTATTGCAAAACACAATACTGTTATTATTTTGGTCAAAGCTGTGAGTGATAAGCACGCGAGATGGCAGAACGTTGCTATGGTTATCTCTGTGTCAATCATCGCATTTTCGGGAGTGAGTCCTGTTACTGAATTGTAAATTCAATCTCAGAGGTACACATTGGTACCAAAGAGTGCATATTAGTACCTTAAAGTTTAATATTGATACCAAATGTATACATATCTGTACCTAAATGGTACATTTTAGGACCTTTTCAGGGGGAACTGCCCCAGTTAGCTGGGACCATTTATGACCATTTACACTGCAAAAAATGACTTTCTTACTTAGTTTTTTTTAATTCTTAAATTAAGATGTATTTTCTGAATGAACAAATTACCTAAGAAAATAATTCTAGTTTTTAGACAAAACATAAGTGAATTTGTGCTTAAAACAAGCAAAAAAAATCTGCCAATGGAATAAGAATTTATTTCTTGAATTTACTTAATACAAGAAAAATTCAGCAAAAAAATTCTTATTTCATTGGCAGATTTTTTGCTTGTTTTAAACAAAAATTTGCTTAAATTTGATATGTTTTGTCTAAAAACTAGGCTTATTTTCTTAGGTCATTTGCTCATCAAGAAAATACATCTTGATTTAATGATTGAATTTTTAGATATTTCTACACTGTAAAAATACTTTGCTGGCTTAAAATTTTTTGTTGAATCAACTCAGATTTACAAGTCATTTCAACTTTCTATTATTTATCTTGACTAGAAATGAGTTGTTATAACTACAGGTGAGTTGTTAAAACTTATAAAATTAAGTTGGCTTTTCTCAACTATATTTTATAAGTTGTGCTAACTCATCTCTGTTGACATGACTTGTAAATCTGAGTTGATTTAACAATAATTTTAAGACAGCAAAGATTTTTTTACAGTGTATTGAAAACAAGACAAAAATACTAAGTAAGAAAATCATTTTTGCAGTGTATTTTCTTTTTAACAATAGATACTTATGCAGATGTTAAAGCAGAGCAGAATAGAAAATGATTACGTTATAAAAACAAAAACTATAAAAATATATTGAAATTGACCTAAACTATGTAACATTTTCTAACCAAACTTTCAAAGTACTTATTTGCCCCTGAACTAGTCATTTTACCCACTTTCAAACACCATTTTGCTGTCATTCTGCATTCATTAGTTTGTTTAATTTAGCAGCTGTCCTCAACATTTTCCACGTGGAAACCAGGCCTGTAATGATGTTCACGTTTCACCATCTGTGTGTCAGAGCCCCCGTGTGGTTGCGGTGCACGGTGACTCATCCGTCTGCGTCGTCGCTGTTGGCGCTGTCGTACGCATCATCATTCTGCGCCAAGGCCACTGCCACTTCTTTGCCAGGACTCCGCCACACGCAGTCATCTCATACATCTCCAACCATCATTTACTTGGCACCAGGCAATTAGAGGACCCAAAAGCCACAGTGTGAGGTAGGACTAGGTCTACCTTTTTAATCACCCTTCTAAATTATTTTCTCTGTTCTGTGTCATTAGCCGCGAGTAGTCGATGTCTAATCTTCCTGCAGAATGACCGGTGACTACCGGTGAGAGGAACGGTACGAAACTCTTCGCGAGGAGGAAGAAATTTTTTTGGAGTTGGGTTCCTGTCCAAAAACATTACAAGGTTGTCCCACGAGGCGCTCAATCCATCAAAGTGATATTTCCCTCCTCCACCACTCCGGTCCTCTTCTTCTTTGCAACGTAGTCATTTTCTTCTCACTGGGAGTGACATTGATTCATAAAGTACTTTGCTGCAGGTGCCAAGGCATGCCAGAGTTTGGGTAGTGTCGTCGAGTTCGTGTGAGCCGGGGGAGTGTGTAAAGCGTGGCTCTCTCTCTATCTTCTCCGTTGGAGCCAATAGCGCTTAGCTTTACAGTATCAGCAGGGGATGTGTCATATCAAGGGACCAATAGGTCAGGGCTTGGGGTTTGGAGAGCAATGACCTTGAGCTGCTGTGCTGATGCAGTAAAAGGCAGCCGATGATCCTCCGGCTCTGAAGAGACTTAACCGGGTCTTTCCAAGGGTCTGACAGGAGGACGGGTCTAATCAAAGAATCCAGCTCAGATGGGTAAGGAAAGCATAATCCGCTCATAGCTCACTCGACAGAGAGGTTAATAAAGCTACAGAACTGACACGTGGTTTGGCACATGTGAGTAAGGCAGAACGGCGGAGAAAGACATTTTGAGACATGTGACCACTATGGTAACTTGTCAGATTTAAAGTAAATCGTTTACAGTCATAATGTATGTTTTTTACATAAAATTTATATAAATGACTGTATACTTGAATATTTACTGTAGTAAACATTCCTAGACACTATAGTGCTTTTGAACCATACCATAGTAAATATTAAAGTTTGCAACAGTACATACATTTATAGAAAATACTACAGAATGCTATTTACATTAACAAAGTGAATACTATGATATACTCAGGACTACTATGATTTACTATGGTAAATACTAAAGTAAAATACAGGATTTTTCATGTGGGTTGACATGTAATTGAAAATATGTGACCCAGTCTGTTAAAACCCAGCTGAAGTCATCTTTTATGATTTATACAGACAGGGTTGCAAGTAAATTCAACTTACTTTTACTCATTCACCGCCAGCCTTTTTTTTTTTGAAAAGTTGCCTGCCAGTATTTTTTGTAATTTTCACAAAACTTTCACAAAATGCCTTCCAGGAAAATTTTCTTTAAAAAATATTTTAAAATATAAATACATCAAATGAAAGAACAGACCCTCTGCTTTCAAACAAACAAACAAAACAGAAAAAAACATTTTATCCTATCTATATATTTTTTCTCTGCTTATAAACTTTTAAATAGGGGTGTTTTTTGTCTTGAAAAATATTTTTTTAGCAAAAAGCTGAAATAATTGCATTTTTGTGAAGGAATTTTGTTAGAGATCAGATTCAGAATTTGTAAAATAAATAAAATAATTTTGCTTCAGTTTTTTTATCAATTGGGTAAATGCACGGTAAAAATCGCGGTATTACAGATAACCATAAAAACGCGTTTTTTTCATGCAAATGTTTTCTCTTAATTGACGAGATAACTTGTCAATGGCAGGGAAAGAGTTAAGTTCTTGCGATAAGTTGACATAACCCAGAAAAACAAGTTGAAATTGTTTAACTTAATTTGTTAAGTTAAAGTAGACATGTAACAATTACCGGTTTACTGGTTAACCGCAAAATGTTCAATGGCTTTTTTTTAATTACCATTTAACCGTGCAAGTGTCACGGCTCAAAAACCTCTGTCCAGCATCAACCAATTCAAACAATAACAGGAGACAAACACATTTATTCAAACTGCTCCCATGTGTTTGTGATGACAGTGCTTCACAGACTGAATTTAAATCCAAAAAAATTTAAATCTAGTTGTACTGACACATGTTTACTTACTATTTCTTTAGACAGACCAACCTTTTCTATTCATTTCCATTAAATGATGTGATCTGATGAGTTTAAAGCTGCTTTCTACTTTGTTTGTTTCTTCCGCGATTACTGTAAGCGCAGGTGTTGCGCTCCTGGGTCATAAAGTACACCTGATTTCATACATACGCATACAGATGACTTATTCTGATTTATTCACTTTTGTTTTATCTGATCTTGATGAACTTTTATCTCACAACATCAAATGTTCCATAATTAATGTTATTTATTTGATGTTTAAGCTAACAAAAGTGCACTTAAATGTTAAATCAATTTTAAATGGTTTGCATCAGTACTTTTTTTACATTTCTAGAAATTGTTCACAAAACCATGATTATATTGATAACTGTGGCGATTTTGTTCGCTACAACCGTGATGTAAAATTTTAATACCGTTTCATCGTTATGAAAGTTAAAGTAACATAAAAATATATGTTGATTTTATATCATTTTTTACATTAAAAAATACATATTTACGCATTGTATAAATTAAAAACTTTGATAAAGTAAAAAATTTTCTTTGCTTAATATATTTTACTTCCTACCTTGCAATATGTGTCTCAAAATTGTTTGGAAATATTACATAATGATTATATGATATCTTTAAGAGGATGTGAAAAAGGTATACAAATACAAACTTGCCAACACGTCCATTTCAATCTGTTTAGAACCACTCATACGCTCATCACGCTGTAATTACTTGTAAGTACTCAGCTCATAAGTAGAAACTTCCCAGGAGGACTTGAAGGCAGCAATAGCTCCTCAATGTTTTTTAGCACAAATGCTAATGGTGCATATTAATGAATGCAAAGCTAGCGCTCCTCTCGTGTGCTGATCCGACTAATAATGGACATCGGCAAAACTCTGTCTCGTCAGCAGATTTTGGGATTCTCCGGATGAGGATGTCACAGAGTGCCTGAGATACGAGAGGTGAGAAGACAAACCGGAGCTTCTAGTTAATAAATGCTGACACATTGGTGGTCCTCTAATGTCCACAGCTGTTAGTTTCCTTTTGGGGTGATGAAGGGTTGTAAGAGAGAAAAAAGCGAGAAATAAAATCGAGTGAGTGAAAAATTGTTCATCCATGTGGAAAGGTGAAGAGTGGATGATGCATTAGTGAGTTAGGAGGCGAGTTGTCTTTGATCTTCTAAGAAAACCTCCAATATTCTGAATACTCGTGAATAAGGAGTTGAGGGAGATGCTTGTTACTAAAAACACGTGTGATGTGATATTAATACACAGTATCAATAAAACACTGCAAGCTACAGTGATACAACTTAACACAAGTCCAGATTCTACACACAAACACACCCGTTGCTGACAGGCTAACCGAGAGGACGCCTGCGGCAGAGACTCACGGCAAACGAGAAGCCTCATTGAGCACAGCCTGGCAGTTTGAACACACAAAATCAAACACACACAATCGCAAACAAGCCAGAACCGAACAAGTTACAGTTTTAAGACAAGAAGAGAGACAACTGGAAGACAACATTTTGAAAATATTCTGTAAATTCACAGAACAAAAAACAACATAGTATACCATAGGTACAGCACAGGTCAGGACATGCAGGTCATTACCAAACTGTGAAGTACAATACAATAGAGTATAGTAAACGTACACATGAAAGATTAGGACTCTGGTCCAAATCCTGCATAAAGGCTTTTCCAAAAATGTGACCCTTTATTGAGCCAGCATCATATACTGCTTACTCAATCTAAGAAGTATACCACATAAGCCCAATTTTGGCATCTTTACACTGGTTACCAGTTAAATTTCGCATACATTTTACATACACTTTAGTATCTTAGGGAATTACTATCAGAATACAATCCGTCACGTACACTGCGGTCGCAAAATTCTGGTCACTAATTATCCCTAGAGTATCAAGAGTATCTAAAGGTGGTCGATCCTTTTCCTATTTAGCCCCTAAGCTCTGGAATGATTTGCCAAAAAACATTCTGGAATTAGACACAGTTGATCAATTTAAGTCTAAACTAAAGAAATTTCTCTTAAACAAAGCATTCACATAATTTGTCTAGTAAATATACTTATCCCGCAATAGTTAGCGTGTCCGAAACAAAGCATTCACATAACTCATCTAGGTAATATACTCATGCCGCAATAGTTGGCCTGTCTGGAAACGAGCGTATTATAAACCACAATACTGTGTGACACTTGCATTAAATGTGAACGGCCCCTACGCTAATAGGATTTTGTTTCTTTCTCCCTTTCTAGTCCTCATTCCCAAAGGAGAATGGGACTAACAGTCATCACGCCACTAATCTGATGTCAGACCAACGACCACCAGCTGTCCCCGTCTAATCTACTTATCCGTGTATATAACGTATAATAACAATTATAACAATAATAATAACAATTTAACAAATAATAAATTATTTTTTGTATTTAATATAATAAAAGTAGAATTTTGCTTACCAATATGCAAACATTCAACTCCATAATGATGAGTCTCTTTGTGTAGTATGCACTGTTGCCACCTCTATAAAGCATTATAAACCAGTTACCCATCAGGTTGCATTTCATATTGAATGCAGGAGACAATAAGGTAGCATGGTTTTGCAAGAAGAAAATGTCACAAGACATATTCTTCTTACAAGGTACAAAATAGACCATGATGCAGCATAAAGCAATACTTGGGCACAGCGTGCCTCAACAATGCACAGCATAGCCCAGGCTCAGAAGATGAGCAGGCCTACAATTCAAAAGTACCACCAGTGAAATAAATGAATAAATAAAAGGCAACACACACTGAAAAGAGGACAAAGAGAAGAAACGGAATAAACCAAGAGCCCGAAGACACACAGAAAAAGACAAGGATGGCGAGAGGCTAGAACAAATAGAGCAAGAGGCTGCCTGGACACACTATGCCCACATCTCTCCACGCTTCTGTCTGCTTTATCCCGAATCATGATTTAACAAACCCAGCTTCCTCCTTCTCTTGATGTCACAATCTCAAAATACACACGCAGACTCACAAGCGTACTGAGTGTATGTAGAGCATGCAAAATTCACTGTCGCCTAAACTCTCCGTCCTGCAAAGACTTCAGAGAGGGAGGCTGAGGGATAAAATGAGATCCAGCAGGAACAGGAAAGAGAGGGACAGGATGACACAGCAAATGTGTGACGGAGAGACAGAGGGACAGTGAAAGAAATTAAGCATGGAGGCAATGAGAGAGAAGCAGACTGGAGAGACACTTGGGAACCATACCGGTCAACATTGGAATAAGGGAAAATTCCCGAATCCTAACAACCCGCCACCCCTTTTAATTACTATGCAAAGGAATGGATGGGTACACTGCATAAATACTTTCTTAGTATTGTAGCTTGTTTTCAGTACAAATATCTAACAATTTTTAATATAGATATATTTTCTTTATGAGCAAAATAGCCTCAGAAAAAATTAAAATTAAAAGAAAAATAAATACAATTTAAGTGAATTTGTGATAAAAACTGCTTATGGGGTAAGAAAAAATCTAATTGAAATAAGTTTACTTTTTTCTAACACTTAATTTAAGAAAAAAATATTTAAAATTTCCATACACCATTGGCAGATTGATTTTGCTTGTGTTAAATTCACTTAAATGTAATATTTTTGGTCTAAAAACTAGACTTATTTTCTTAGGTCATCAACAAAGAGCATCTTAATTCAAGAATTTTAAATATTTGTACTGAAAACAAGACAAAAATATCAAGTAAGAAAGTCATTTTTTTGCAGTATATACCTTGTATCATTGTTTGTATGGCTCTCTTACATCTGCAAGTGACTTGTTATACACATACTGTAGGTCGCAGTATGGGAGAAATACGGGAAATGATTTAAACGGGATGATGGCGGGAAAGAATGGTAAAATACGTGAGAATCCCGGCAATAATGGGAGGGTTGATAGGTGTGATGAGAGCAGAGCATGGGAAAAACAGCGTAGATAAAGTAAATGTGTGGGTTAATGTATTTGACTATCTGTTTGTGTGTTTGGTGATGTAGTAAAGTTACAAAGCAACAAGCTGTGTAAAATTAAAAAATAGGTCTAAACTGTAAAAACCATAGGTGCAGTGTGTAAATTTTAGCGGCATCTAGTGGTGAGGTTGCGAATTGCAACCAATGGATCAGTCCACTGCTCACCCCTCGCTTTTGAAATGCATAGGGTAGCTACAGTAGCTGCCACCAGACAAACATGTCATCTTTGGAGACAAAATTTGTCCGTTAAGGGCTTCTGTAAAAACATGGTGGCACAAAATGGCGACTTCCATGTAAATGACCCTCAGTATGTAGATTAAAACGTCTCATTCTAAGGTAATAAAAACATAACAGTTCATTATGAAAGGTCTTTATACACATCTGATAATATAGTTTTGTATTTTATATTGCATTTCTGTCAAGAGATCCTTCTAAAAAACTACATACTGCACCTTTAATCTAAAAGTAGCACTTCATGTGGTAACATATAAATAGATTGGTTGTTTTATTTATTTAAAGTATTACTCACTATAACTAAATCAACTTGATGAAGACAATTTATTAAAGGTCAGGTCAAAGATAATTCACTCAACAGGTAAAAACTCCATATTTTATATTAATAATAAAAGAAAATTACTTTCAATGTAATAACGTTTAAAACACTGTGTACCACCTCTGGCTTATTGTTTCATTTTTTATACTCAGATTAGATTATAAAAAGAACATTATAATTACAATTATATTAACTTATAAAAAGAACGACAAGGTTTCTAATAAACAAAAGTAAAAAAAAAAACACTTGTGAAAGTGTTGACAGATCTGCACTAAACCCACACTTAAATCTAAAATCAATTTTTCTATTCTTCAAATCTTGAAAAAAGATGAGAATTTTCCAATTGCTATAGCACTAACAGGTTCAAGCATATAGGTCACTATAAAGGGGACCTGAGCATTTGAAAAAAAAAAACAGGTGGAAAAATAAGAATAAAGAGTGAGAGAGCAAAAAAGAGAAAGAGACATAAAGAAAGAGAAAATGTGTCTGAATCCAGCACCCTGGACAGCGTCCATCGATCGTCTCCCAGCACACATCACCACAACTTTCACAGATTGCTATTGAGAAGTGACCTGTAATGCAATTACAGCCCAATGCGGAGTCGAAGTGGCCATCAATAATTAAAAGGCAGCCAAGTGGTGGCCTCCGATTCCACTGTTATTCCCGCGCCGTCGTTGTTTGTTTTGTGTCCGCTTCCGTGGCCACCAAACTGCTTCGCCACGATATCTCGAATGAGATTTGTGAAAACGTGTCCTTCAATAAAGCCAATCACGGCAGACTAATGCCCGTCGTGGCAAAGTTTATTATTCTGTACGTCTTCCACAAAAGCCTCAGACCACATCAGAGTCGTATTAACAAACAACAAATCGCTTTACACAACTGCTGTCTGCTCGAAGACGCTATTATGAGAGGATACGTCAACCTAGCCATTGTCTCATCCGCTCCGGGCCCGCACAATGTTTAGACGAAGTCAGCACGACTTCAGCTGCTAAGGATATTTTTTTATTCTCTTCCTGGGCCACCGTGCTGTCACAAGCATTTTTCACGCTGAATTCGTAACATGGAGCATCTTTTCCGGATTGCATAATGTTGTAATCAGTACAGCAGGCACCCACAGTAGCGGCAACCGGCTTCACAAGTCGAGAAGAGCATCTATTTTTTAGGTCGACAGACGCGTATCTGTCAAATTGTCTCTCTCTGTAACTGACTCTCAGGTTTAATCACTCAGAGCTGTGAGTGATTATGTAAGGGCTGTGATCTCGCAGGTGATTCTGGGTAAGGTTCTCCTCGAGGAACGAGGTCAACCACAGAAAGACAGAAGGTGAATCTCACGAGAACAACTACAGCTTACAAGAAAAAAGAATAGATGTTTATTGCATACTAAAAAGGAAGATTCTTTATATTGTGATTTTATTTTAATTCCATTTAAGCACATTTACTGTCAATAACTGTAATCCATCAATTATGTCATTTTCATTGTTCTCTATGGTGATTATCATCATTATAAGCAGTTCAAAACATTTTTTCATGTATACATCCTTCATAATTTAAATTTCGCATAATTATATTTTGCATTTCAGTATTGAGAACACTTTGCTTAATTATCAACCCAGTATCACGAAATTACGTACCTAAACCTATGATTCTTTTCTGTGACACTGTCACGTTTTTCCGTGTTTATGCGTGACTGTCTCACGCATTTCTGTTTACTTGTCATTGTCACGAATTGGTTACTCAAACCTTTTGTCCTATTTTCTTACCATTGTCGCCTCGGTTTAGGGTGAAATTTACATAAAATGACATCCTTACCCAAACCCAACTCAAATTCGAACATCAGGCGACCATGGTTTAAAGATAGAAAATATAAAAAAATTAATCAGAAAAAAATAGTATAAACCAATACTTAAAGTGACATCCCAATGCAAACACCAAATCTAACCCTAAACCGAAGCAACAATGGTTCAAAAATAGGAAAACGCAATTGAGTAACCAATACGTGACAGGGACACGTAAACAGAAATGCGTGGTATGGTCATGCATAAACGCGGAAAAACGTGTCAAGGAAAATAATAAAACATTACGTGACTATAGGTACGTAATTTCGTGATACAGGGTTGTAATAAGTCAAAAAATAATATCACAATATAATATGAACACCTCTATAAGAAATACATGGGTGGGTCTCTTTTTTTATATATATAAAATAGTCATTTGGATACATTTGAAATCATGTTTGTCATGATTTAAAGTTGCTAAAAAAAATGCATTGAAACAATACATAAATGTTAAAAGGTATGTAACTTTATTAAGTGCAAAAATTATCCAGAAATGTTTTTACATGTCCATTTACAACCCTAGGATTTGTCATTTAAATGAAATGGTCTATATTTGGATTATTTGAAAGGGTCATGAATAATAATGTTGAGCTCTGCTCTGATTGCTCAGCTCTGCGGCTCATGTCAGTAGCTCACATTAGTAAACATTTTAACAAATTTGTAAGGGGCTTACATCTCGACTGTGATATCACAGTTGATGTTATGTTGTGTTTGGCCTCTTTTCGAATAAACAATCAGTTAACAAATGCATTTGAGGCTCACGATATGTCATTATTTCGTACAGAGCTTTTATTATTCATCCATGCCTAGGTAAATACAGTTTTATTCTATGGCACCTTTAAATGCTAATACTTGTTTTAAAATCAGTAAAAAAATAAATATGCACGTAATCTGATACCAAATGGATGAGCCAGACAAAATAAAAAATGAAAAGCATGATATCTCTTGCAGTGCCGTTTCAAAAGTAAGCAACTTGTAAAGCTGATTGAGAGAAAAACCACAAAATGCTAGGTTATTTTAAACCCAGTGTTGAGACAAAAAGGAATAAATCCAATCCTTTGGGTTAAATTAACCCCAAAAATGTGACTCTGGAACACAAAAGCAGTCATAAGTAGCATGGGCTACAACCCATGTAGCAATAGCAACAATACATTGTTCAGATAAAAATGATAGAATTTTATGCCAAAAATCATCAGGATATTAAGTAAAAACCATATTTGATGAAGATATTTTGTAAATTTCCTACCTATAATAATTATCAGTAATAACTTAAAAGACGATTTTCTTAGTATTCTAATTTTTGCAACCTCCTATTCAGTTTTAAAATTATGTATAAGGTCTCAATTATCAGTAATTTTGTGGTCCAGGGTCACAAATGTTTAATTTTGACACGAAATGGGTTTAAACAACCCAGCATTTTTTTTAAATGCAGAGTGTGCAGAACAGTAACATATATAATATACAGCAGGGGTCTCCAACCTTTTTGTGGGCAAGGGCTACCACAATGGATAAAACAATATGGAGGGTTACTTTTTGATATAGTCTACTCAAAACTTTTTTGTTTTGATTTTTGATTTTATTTTATTTTACTTGTTTTAGTATTGTTTAAAATGTTAACATACATAAAAGAAGCCAAGCTAATATAAAAAATATGTAATAAATAAATATTACAATTGAGACTAATAATAGAATGTGCTTTGGCGGGCACCCACAGACTCTGTGCGGGCACCACGTTGGAGACCCCTGGTATACAGTATTATAGAGGTATAATATGTAATATATACTGTATGATAGTTTAACAAAACATACTGTACTGTATAGGATAGTCGGTCACTGCATAATTTCTATACATTAGTGTTATTTCAAAGTCTACTCAACTACTTTGCTATTATTCTAAAATGTTAAAAACATTAACAATAAAGACTAACCAGCTATGACATAACTTTCGAACTGCAGTGTGATTTCACATATAAAGTGCTTCACACCCCCTCCTTTCTCAGACCTCTCTCAGGGAACAGGTCTATATTGACCAGCCTGCAGACGTATTGAAAGAACTGCTACAAAAGTAGGTCGCACGGCTGGTCAATGGTATGGATTTCTGGGTCCGTAGTATGATCTCACATAAATGCCAGAGAGAGAGAGATAGAGAGAGAGAGAGAGGGTGTGTGAAAATGTAAGTTAATGAACATAAATCAGAGTACAGAATCACATCGCCTGTCATTTCCTGTTCTGCCCTTCTTTCTTTTCCCCATCATGTTTTTCAGTCCTGTGTTCATCTATTCTCCATTTTCATCTTTTTTCTTCTGAGATACATTTTAGACTCACATCAGGGGGCTGCAAGTAGATGTGTGTGTGTGTACTTATATGAGTTCTGAAATGATGCATCGATCCACATCGATCTATGAAATGTCAGCGTCTGTTGTCAGGGGTCAGTGGACGATATATGTTTTATAAAATGCATATATTTGTTTGAAGGCATATGCATGCATTGTATTTATTCTTATGTTTTGCTATGACATCCATCTTACAATATTTTAAAAAGAAAATAGTATGCAGTGTTTATACTAAATTATGCAGGTTTTGAAATACCTTGTTGATGTGCCACATTATGCAACCAAAGCACACTGTTTAGAATACTGTTTCCCACAATGCAATGCACTGGACGTGACTGTCCATTTCATCAAATCAACCACAAACAACATTCACCACAATCTACTCATTCACCCATCATTTGTTTAACAGATTAATGTAACATAGTTCTCGCTGAGAGGACGCTTTGCTAATTTAAAAAATGCACATAATGAACCCTAAGTAGCATACTACTGTTTAATGCATCACATGCTACATTATGTTTCGCATTATTTAAATACGCTAAGCAGTATACAATACACGCTGTGCAGAATGCACTAAGGATTATGGTACCAAATGCACACTGAGAAAAGAGAAAAAGGGTGTGCGTGTGTGTGCATTACTGAATCTCTGGCAAATATTTCTACATGAATATTCATACGGATGAATGCATATTTGTGAACATTTCGCATTTGTGTGCATTCCAGTGAGTAATAGCCGCTCCGTTTGTATTTGTGCACGTGTGTGTATTTAAACGCGAGCAAGAGAATGTTGGTGGGTGTGTACGTACATCCTCTCGGTGATGAGGCCCGCTGCCAAAATCAATAGAGCGTTCTGAGCATCATACCGTAGTACGAGAAAGGCCTGAAGAGATTTTAATAAATGCAGTGTGCATGAGAGCCCGGCATGACCACGCATTGAAACCTGTCAATGGAGCCAGCTCAAAATATAAACTCTCTTTCCTCCTCCTCATCTCTCTCTCTCTGTATATATACAGTATAGTTGGTATAGTTTAACCATGATTACTAGAAAATAACAATGCATGGTTAATTTTCGTAAGGGTATGTCTCATTTAAAAGGTCAGTGGGGTCAAACGCTACACAGCTTAATATAATTCAGTGCATTACAGAATGTTGATACAAACTAAATTCAGACCGTGTTTCTAGCAGGAAACCTGGACAACATTATGAGTGCACTACAGGAAAAACATATACAAAAAATATCGAATGTAGCCTCTTTAAACAATAACACTAAAAACATGACAAATGATAATATGCCTATATACAATAATCTAGCAATAAACGTAAGGTATATGTGAATAAAAGTGCCACTATTTTTCTGTATCATGCCGGTAGGTAATACACCTTAAACTGAATTACACTCATAAAAACGCTGTATTTTGTCCAGCATTACTTTATAGCTGCAATATTCGTGATGTGAATATGGCAGAAATGCTCGATAAGCACAATAAAAGCAGTGAGGGGACTTTATTTTCAGTTGTGATTTCATACAAACCAGAAGAAAGTGTTAGACAGTGGCTTTAAGGTAACATCCGTGTGTTTAATCGCTCATTTGCAGTGTCTGCTTCACTTTGCCATTAACAGTTTTGAGACGTGATTCAGAAGTTTCAGGAGTGTCCCACTTTTTCTGACTCCTCCTATCTCGGCTCAACTAGAGCTTGCGATGCCGTCGTGCACTTGACAGAACTTTCCAACATAAAAACCACTTTCCTAAAAACCATCAAGCTGTCAAGTGAAGTGGAAAAATGAGAGAGATTACTGCATAAAGGCCGAGCGGGGGGCGGAGGGGCAGGGAGAGAGAAAGAAAAAGTGAGAGGTAAAGAGATGGGCTGATGGCTGGAGATTCTTCTGCAGATAAAACGATCCAATGACTTTCTCATCTCTTTAACAAGCTTTCTCTTTTCATCTCTAAAATACTTATTCATTGGCTTTTTCTCAGTTTACTTAAGCGTTTACTATTCAATAAAAATGTGCATCTTATTTCAGGCCTTTGGCATCACGGCTACTGGAGAGAAAAAACAGATCTCGATTGCTTTCAAGAATAACTCGAGTGCAAACTGAGACTTTGGCTGGTGTCTCTTGCCTCTTAAATCTTTTGAATAAACAAAAAACACAATAAGAAAAATTATTTCATTTTTGAAATCTCAACCATGTCTCAGCTTCAAATTATTTTAAAAATAATTATTTCAAAATCCAAATGCTCTGAACTCTATAGGGGTGCGCGGGGTTAACACAGACTGTTTACATTGTTGCACAAGGTTGAGCATTTTGTTTTTCTGCAAATTATTGGAAATATATAATGTTTTTTCATAGAGGTAATGATGAACGAGTGTTTTGGTGGCATGTAAGAAAATATTTTTATCATACGTTTTTTTTTCGGTTTCTTAGTTGGGTGTGTAAGATACCAAATCCAATGCTATGTCATATTAATAAGTGGGTTGTTGGCTAAAACATAGCATCGTTTTGAAATATGTCTGCAGCTCTTAGCAACTTTTTTGGTGGGCTTGAAAATTTTATGGACCAAGCGGGGTTAATTGTAACGCTGTGTTACAACTAACCCCTCAGCACTTACGATATGAAAACCGCCTACATTAGCGAAATTCTTATGGTTGTTTTAAATAGGCTACACGCGAATGATTGATGGCTGCCAACATAATAAATGTGCCTGTCTTATCAAAAATCGTGTCTCAAATTGATTTTTGTTCATATCTTTAATATTGATTGAGTAAGGTCACGTCAAAGATTGAAATCATAATGAAATGAATGGCTAAAATCAGACTTTGATGCTCATTATCTAAAAATTTGATTTTGAAACTGTAGTATGGTTATTACAGACTGGGTCACATATAAAAAAATGTTTTGTCATAATTGTGCTGCTTTTTCTCACACATTTAGACATTTGTATCCATTTATAATTGAACTATTGTTAGAAAAGGGCTGGATGAATGAATACAGTGTGGATATCTGTCTATTATAGACAGATATTAAACAATATCCACTTTAAGTATATAAACAAAATAGTATTGAAATATTTTCCAGCAAACTTAATTTTTAGCAAGTGTTACAACTAACCCCCTGCCTGTTACAATTAACCCCACCTATGGGGTACAGGTAAGTTGTAACGTTTGCACTTCTGTCACATTTGGTGTAATTGTCCAAGAATGGTAAGTAATAGAAACAAACTTCAAATGTTCATTTGTAGCAGAGATGTGTGTCTTGCTTGTGTAAAAATATAATTAATCAAACTCAAATATTTTTTGAATGATTGAGCCAAAACCAAAAAGCGCTAGGTTGTGGCCCGCTCTCCCATACTATGTATACAAAAAGTTATACATTTTATTTTTAGAAATTTCAGAATAAACACCTCATACAAAGGTGATATTTAAGTGCAAGATAACACCATGTGAGTCTCCACAGATTTGCATGAGCAATCTCTAAGCAATACAATTTCCACAGGGAAATAAGTACTCCCGTGAAACTCAGTGAATTCATTTAAAACTGCTGTGCTTGCATTTAAGCAAACAGAAGTCCCCATCACACACTGATCTAGTCATTGGGTCGGTTGCACCATAGACAAAAGCTGTGAGTATATCCAATTGAGCAAAACAGAGCGTGCTGTACTGTACGGTATGAGCTGTGCTTTACATTTAAAGAGCGAATGTAAAATCTCTTTGTATAAAAATGAAAGTGGAACTTCCGCCTCCGTTCAACATCTATGATGTCATAATCACTCGCATCAAAGGCTTCGTGTTCACCACGGCGACTGTCACTCTCCCTGGAGGCGTCATTAAAACGGGACCCACCAAACCGAGCTGCTCGAGAGCTAATGGAAAAACTTCAAAACACACACGTATGCTAGAACCAAACAATGTTTTAGTGGGACAAGCACAGCAAGGTATTACTGAATCCAGAGAGGAGGGACAAAGCCATACAAACACACACACACACACAAATATGCCTGCAGACATTCATACGGCACGCTCGCGCACAGATGCACACAACCGCACACACATACATACTCATGCACACTCACTGAAAGACACTATAAATAGGACAGCTCTAATGTGGTGCTGTGTAGTACTTGCCCTTGGGTACAAGGCTCTTCCAAAGAGATATGGATAGAAAGTGGTAGAAATAAAGTGTATGTGACAACATAAGTAAGAGCGAATAAATAAATAAAATATAGTAATAATAATTTAAGGATGTTGCTAACTAAACCAGACTTAAATCTATTTTATATTTACTGCACATTTGCCTATAATGTACTATGGTTACATCAATACCAAAAATACAATAACCAATACGCTCTCAGCAAAAAGGTCCAAAGCTGTCATTGGGATGGTACCAGGCCCGGCTCCACGGGGGGTCCAGAGTGGGCCTGGCCCCCCCTGGCCCCACACCACATAACAGCCAATCACAAAATTGGTGCAATATTCAATTCAGCTCGAGATACATAATTTTGTAATTTCTGTAATTTTTCCTACGAGACAGACAGACAATAACAAACAACCCTAACAATTATCTTAAATATACGATGTTAAAACCCCAGACAGATTAAAGCATTAAAGACCCCCGCCCAATATGACCGGCCCACCTGGAATATCACTAGGCCCACCTTTTATCTCATATCTGCAGCCGGGTCTGAATGGTTCCCTTTAAAAAGTCTAATATGTACCATTTAGGAATAAATATGTACCTTGGAGGTAGCAATGTGCACCTTTTAAGTATAAATGTGTGGTTTTGAAAGGGAAACGCCCCAGTGACAGCTTGAGTGATGATTTCCTGATTTTCAATACCAATTTTGATGTCACAGCAAAAACCGACGTGCATGAAAACACTGTGTACTGTATTAAAAATGTTAAATATTAATACAAACCCAAACAAATACATTACAACCATATGCCTTTGAGCATTTCACACTGCTATTCATTTTTCAGGCCAAGTCGGACATAAAATAAATAAAGTAAACAAATAGTAACAGCAACATCAAGTTTTCACGTAAACATCTAGAAATTGAACACTGGGATACAGATTTAATATTTTGATTTGTATCCAATTCTATAGTTAAACTGACTGTTCAACACCTCACTGATAATTTAACCATGAGGAACAACACACGCGAGAGCCTGTCAGACACATAACACGCTCACATCTATACGTGGTTCTTCTCGTACTATAGAAAGATTAATACTGCTACTTTTTGACCTCCACAATGTAACATCTGTTTATATTTAATTGTAAATAATAATGGTTTTCACGTGTGTAACTGCACCTGCATATCATGCAGGTGTGCGTTGTGCATTTAAATACGTATGTGCACGTGTAAGATTTTTGTAGCGGTGTGACCGTGATGACCTACCCCAGGTAGCGTCTTCTGCTCGTGAAGCGCGGTCTGAGCTTTTAGCGCTGATTCTCTTGCACAGTATGTGAGGAAGGCACAGCCTGAGAGAGGAAAGAGAAGAAGAGAGAGAGATACATTAAAGACAGGCCAGGGAGGTTTGTGTGCAAGCAGGTGTGCATGTAAGAAAAGCTGGGTCCTGTACATTCATGTTGCTTTTTTATTGTAATTTTTTTATTATGTTTCCTGTAAAACAATGTACTGCAATTATGTTACATATTTATACTTGTTGGCACAGAATGGCACCAGCAAGAGTCATGGGTTCGGTTTTCAGGGCATGCATGGAGTGATGAAAGGTATACTTCAAATGCACTATAAACCGTACATCTGTGTTGTACATGCAGGAAGAAAACAGCAGAGGAGATGAAGGCAATCTGAGAGGAAAAGAAACACAAACAGCGATATACAACAATCAGCCCAGAGAAATACAGACTGTGTGTGCAAATTTGCGTGTGCAAATGTGTGTGTTGAAGATTAATATAAACAATTTCTTCAAATTTCAAGCTATAAGAACTGGCTGCTGCAAGATGTGACAGTGAACATTTTTTTATGTTTGTCCATGCATTTAAAGTTGATACAGATTTATAGGCAGATATATTTTGTCATGGTTAATAAACAGTATTATATTATTGCTAGAATTGAATACTCTTTTGCCTCACTAAATTAAAAACACTAACACTACTAAGCTGTAATCCATAACTGTTCTTTTCTTAATCAAAAAATAAGTTATTGGGCTAGTATTAAAAAAATCTGTTTTTGAAACATACTTATCTTACCCCAGTTCACAACACTACAACAATAAGCTTATAATAATTATAAATAATTTGAGTTGCCAGGTTGTATTTTGCAGAAAACGTCAAGTTTTACATCACCACGTAAAGTTAGATTTGTAAAGTAACCTGCAATTTTATGTTTTAAACAGAGATGGCGATAAAGAGGCCAAGTAACAGATTGCTACTTTACATAAAAACAAGAGATCGACACATTTTATTATACAAAAACAATAACAGTTTGCCATATTTAAAACCTGGGATAGAAAAACTATATAACCTTAATTGGAAAATGTAATTCCTAAAATGTGACCCTGGACCACAAACCAGTCCTAAGTAGCATGAGTATATTTGTAGCAATGGTCAACAATACACTATACAGAATGGGTCAATATTGTAATGCCAAAAATCATTAGGATATTAAAGGTGCCAAAGAATGCTTTAAATTTTTTTTAAATTGTTCTCTATACTGTACATAGAATGTATGTAACTTTATTAAGCGCAAAAATTACCAAGAGACAGTTTTACATGTCCACACAACCAGTTTTCAACCAATTTTACTGCATACACAGATCAAGCATGAGTTTTGTTATCAATATTAAACTGCATACAGTAATATAGTCTATAAATCGCCATGTATTGGTTGATACACAAAAGGCTAATATTTTAATAAAATTTTATTTTTTGCTTGTGAAACACAACAAATGCTGGTCTTGCTGGTATGCTGTTTTTTTCAGCAGATACATCAATGGAAAGCTTATTTGTTCAACTTTCAGATGATGTATAAAAATAAAAATCGACCCTATTATGACTGATTTTGTGGTCCAGGGTCACAAATGTGTGCAAGGATAAATGAATAGGCAAAAATGTAGGAGGAGAATGTGTAGTAGAGAACGCAAATAAAAAGTACATTTTCAAATATATCACATGTGATGAGAGTCTTTTCGATGGAGCTGTATTTCACACCTCTGTCTCTAAGCTCAGTGTGATGTTAAAAAAATTGTGTACAGTTTCACATCCTTATCTTCCTTATGTTTGTGTTAAAGACATACATGGCCCTACAAACAAGCATGTGATGCTAATCTCACTCTGCTAGAGCACGTTGCTAAAAAATTATGAACATCTTTTCACCATCCACTTAATCAAAAACCCCACTGGGACAGAAACTGTGGAATAACCACAGAACAAAAGCCGAACCGATTAGCATCGCGTTTGTACGTAAAGCAAATTTTAATATGCAAAGGCATGTTAATGGATGCTAATGTTTATGCTAATCTACCATTAATATTAAAAAAATGCTAATATACTAATATGCTGAGTAAACATGATAATCTGGCGCTGACATTTCTGCCTGCATGCTAATAGCGTCCACAAATGCTGATAAAATGAATAAAGCTGATTTGCAAATGAAATAAAAATGTTAATTTATTTAAAGACAAACCCTTGTGGCAGTAACACGCTAATCTTTTAAAAACCTTAAATGAGATCTGACAGAGTAAACCAACCTTCACAAAATGTACAGTGTTAACCAGTTAGCACCAAACTAGCATAGTGCTAGTCATTTTAACAGCTTAACCACTTATTATTACCTTATTTGAAAGATTTATGAATAATAATGTTAAGCTCTACTCTGATTGGCTGTTGTACAGAGCAGCTCCTTCGGTAGCTCTGTCTGTATGTAAACAAACCTTATGTTTGAGCCTGTACCAGACAAAGATATAAGTAATTTAAGAAATAATCAATTTAAGAAATAAGAAATCACAGTTTTACTAATAATAACAATAACTGTAGAAACTATTTGAGGGGAAACAACATTTTTAGGCAACTTTTTGTGAGGTTAAAACCATCCCATCTAACGCACAATTTTTTTTCAGAGTAGAAGCAGTGTTGCTTTCTTTCTACCTCACCATAAAAGCCACAGCGCCACAGGGACGCTAAACACACACAAGGGGACACACATACACACACACACTGCTGTACAACAATCAGCCCCCCTGAGGATACAGCATGAATCAGCAATATTCCTCCCTGCTGTCCGCTATGTGTGTTTAACCTCAGCCAGGAGTGCATGTATGTGTGTGCATATATGTGTGTGTGTATTTCCTGCAGTCCTGCCTGGCTTTTTTAATTAACTCTGACTCATTAGCGTTGGGTAGAGTTCGGTGTGACAGCTTGGCGCACTCCTCTGAGGGCCTGTCATGTTACAGAACAGGGTAAAGCTCTCGTGGGACACATGTGCACGCTTGCCTGTCCCACTTGACAGCAGCAGCGTGCACACGTGTGCGCGCAAATACTGTATACGGGTTGAACAGAAAGATAATGGGGAACCTCTATTAGTTTGTCCTCTAAAAGCAATAGTGCTCCTTTCGCTCTGGTCACGACAGCACTTAAAAGACGAACGAGAGAGAGAGAGAGAGAGAGAGAGAGAGAGAGAGAGAGAGAGAGAGAGAGAGAGAGAGAACAGAAAAGATAAAAGTAAATGGTTGGATGGTAATGTAAGGGTTGCAGATTAAAAGCCAGAGTAACCTGTTTGTGAAAGAAATAAAGGAACAAATAAAGACTCTGGGTTTTTGATCCTACCATCACTCATTTTAAAGCACTGAAAGAAAAAGACATTGAGGGTAAAGCCATACAGTAGATAAAACAGGGAACCGATTTGGTGTACCCAAATGGACAGGGGGCATCCAAAACAATTCCTGTTTGCACTGATGTAAGGACTAGTATTTTATAAATATTTTTTGATCTACAATTAATTTTTATTTTTTTGAGAAACAGTAGTTTAAACAACTTACTGTACTTGTTGTTTTATATGTTTTAATGTCCATCCATATTTATTTTTCAATCTATTTTATTGAGATACAAACAATAAAATACACCTCACGTGAAACTTTTGCGTGCTCACGTGAAACTTGCGTGCTCACGTGAAACTTTTGCGTGCTCACGCAAAACCTTAATGTGCAGAATTTTTTTTAAAGTTTAGTTTAGTGAAACTTTCGTGTTTAGTTGAAACTATCGTGTTTAGTTTCTCGTGCGCATGTTAAACTTTCAAGCGTGCACGTGAAAGCGAAAGTTTCGTGTGCGCACGCGAAAGTTTTGCATGCGCACATGAAACTTTCGCTTTCATGTGCGCGCTTGAAAGTTTCGTGTGCACACATGAAACTTTCGCTTTCGCTTTAACGTGTGCACGCAAAAATAAACACGATAGTTTCATATGTGCACGCGAAACTAAACACAATAGTTTCACATGCGCACGCGATAGTTTCACATGCGCACGCGAAACTAAACTTTATTTAATTTTTGCTCCATGTCCCTTAGGGGCTCCGTAGTTTTCAACCATGATGAGTAAATTCCTAAAGCGGTAATTTTTTCTTATTACGCGTTGTGTTTTTCGTTTCATGTGTTAAAGTACTGATCAATCTACAGGTTATGACCTAACACATCCTGAAGTTTCAATTCTAAGGCTTTTTCAAAATAAAAGTAAATCGTGTTTAAATGTGAGGAGATCCTGTCGGGACGAAAGTAACACTTTTTATCCCGCTGCTAATACTGGTGTATACTGTATGTTGAAAATTTATATTATTCTAATTTGATTTAATTTAATTTTTATTATGTTCAAACTGTTGAAAAAATGTTTTATTCTTAACAATTTATAGTTTGTACTGTCGGTTGCTTTTGAAACATTTGATAAAACTGACATTTAAAATGAAAATGTAATTTTTTTTTTTTTACAAAGATAAATTACAAAATATGTTTGCAGTTACATATTAACAAGGTCTTAGTCATGTATATTTAATAAAAACACATGAAAACACAAAAATATATCTTGTTTTGTTGTGTTACTTTCGTCCCTGCAGGTCGTCACTACTTATGTTTTAAGTGAAATTATACAGAAGTCGTTTAACATTTTTACAAAATTTCACCTGGTATTGATAGACAACACTTATGATTTATTGACCACAGCTAAAAATATATATATCTCTGTCAATAACATTATCTTGTAAAAAGTGCGTTTTTCTGAAAAATTGTACTTTCGCCCCCACTCTCCCCTACTATATACACATTTCCTGTATTTTCTGGATGTATTCTATTAAAGAGACTGAAAATAAATTATATATGATCACTATAACATTGCAAAAACAACAAATCTAATTCTGTCATGGTGGCCGACTTTGCACAGTACTGTATATCTATTCATTATTTCCCCTTCTCTTCATATTTTTTTCTAGTTTCTTTTTTCCCTTTATTCTTTTCTGTCGTCTCCACTCAGTTTGTTACCTGCATGGGGAGTTCACCTGAAATGTTTCTCAAGTTGTTTAATGCCGGCAGTGAGTGGTGCAGGGGGACA
The DNA here is from genome assembly GCF_030506205.2 of Paramisgurnus dabryanus. Taxonomy (NCBI): domain Eukaryota; kingdom Metazoa; phylum Chordata; class Actinopteri; order Cypriniformes; family Cobitidae; genus Paramisgurnus; species Paramisgurnus dabryanus. Next base: position 8,681,859 of record NC_133354.1, read on the forward strand.
CAGGTTTAGTATAAGACCCCATTAGAAATGCATCCAGCGACCTCCTCAGATATTCTCTCACTACCACTTCATTCCACTGGAATAATATCACTCACAGAGAGGACTCATTAGTCCCAGAAACAGCTCCTGAATATTTAAGGCCTATTTTATTGAATAAGAAAAAGCGCGACGTGGTTTCGGCACAGTAATTGAAGATCTCTCTCTCTCTTTCTCATATTACTCTCTGTGCTCATACTGCTCTCTTCAAAGTGCATTTTTATTTAATCAGGGGTTTACTGCTTCCAATTAAATATTTTAAGACGACGTGTTGTTTGGAGGTGAAGGCAGGGCAGAGACGCGCAAAGAAGACCTTGAATAGTCAGACCTCGGAGGGCAGTTTATTTAAATTACCCGAGGTCTGTGGGGGATGCTTGTGTTAAAGGCCGGAGGGGAACTTTGGGAATTTGTTACCTTTGCTCAATCTCAGCTACCGTGAAACTGATACGCACTCGTAGACTGACAGTCCTGGGTGAATAAAATGACATAAACAAACATGACAGGAATGCATTCACGCAGACTTTTAAGACAATAAAGGTCTGATCAGCACATATCGATTTGAACAGGATCTTTTTATCTGCGGTATACTGTATGACATCGTGTAGGTTGCAGGTGCACTGGTGATAATTATCAAAACTGTACAGGATTTTTTTTTCAACTATTTACTGTTACACATTTAAGTAATGACAGTAATTTATGTATACCAATTATTATAAATGATTGCTCTCTATTCTCCATTGTGCGAACGAAATAAAAACCCCAGGGGGCTTTTTATGTTTTGTTGTAGTGTTTGAGTCCTGATACAGGACACATTTAAACATCCACATGTAAAGGACTGCTGAAACCACCACCTTTCATTTGGATTTGTATGAATAAATGATTACCCACTTGCAAGGTGTTGTGGAGAATGTAAATAGACTGTGAATAGTTGTTTATTTTTCATATATGAATGTATAAATGGCCTGTTGTAATAAAACCTGGATATTTCCAATTATAGATCAGAACCTGATCTACAGAACCAGAGAGATTTTTACTTCTGTTTCAAAACTTACATTCTAGGGCTGAGGATTTTGTGCTATTGATGTTTTAAAGCTTCATACTTTAAAAATGTTTAGATTCCCACAGATTTTCATTCTCTATGATAGCATAAATTTTTTGTCAATCTCACCTTGCAAGAACTTCGCTCATTTTTGCATGTGTGATTAACAAGAACAAGTTTTACGCCTTAAAAAAAAGAAAAAAAATTATTTTGTAATGATGATATTATATTGTATATGTTATAATATTTTTAAATATTTATTGGTAACACTTTACTTGAAGGGGTGTTCATAAGACTGACATTACACCCAGTGTTCGAATTATGTCAAAGCTTATGGGGGGTCCCCTAGCTAAGCCCCACCCCCGGCTAAGCTCCACCCCCCTCATTATAGGGTCGCTGTGATTTCACAACGTAAGATGTGATCGTCCTTGATCAACAATCATCTGATCCTGGTTTTAATCAAAGAAACCCCAAATTACCCTTAACTCAAACTCTAAAAAAATGTTTACCCCTCAAATTAGTGTGAAACACTGGCAAGGGCAGAACTTTTAAACAGAATAGGGGTGAAATAGGGTGGACTCATTCTTAAATTACATAATTTCACTATATAGTAGTGGATAAATTGATGATTACATTGCGTTTTTTGAGTCATAGATCGAATAATTTTCGGAAATTATGAGCATATAAAAATAGAAAAGAACAAAGTTACAAATAAAGCAAGATCTTATAGTATTTAGGTACATAAATAGAATCAAATGAATAATAACACTGTTTTCTTCACTGTATAAATTAAATATAATTAATCTTTTTAAAGATACATAATTTTAAAGATAGTTATCATGCCACCAGGTTCAAGGTTGCTGTCCCCAGCACTCACAGCAGCCCCACTCGCGTAATTTGCGGGTGGTATACGTCCCCACCGCTTTATGACCAAGTTGATTGTGCCCCAACTTCCGATCACGAAGTAATTCTTGCGTTCATAATCATAATTAGGGTCCATATTCATTTAAAACGCATGGACAACGCATGACGCGCCGCCGCCTTCTGCTTTTCAAAGCGGTCGCCTGTGAACACGAGTTTTGTTTTAGACGCGTCTATATTTGAGTGCACTTGCCGCACGTTTAGATTTAAAATAAACTTGAGCGCAACTTGATTCGAACGGCCTCTAAAAGGTAAACGTCGTATTTTTTATATCTACCGGTAAGTTATATATGTAACAATGATTAATCTATTAATAGTTATTCTTCATCTATTTCATGCAAAACTCTAGGGGAAAAAATATAGGGGAAAACATTTGTTCCCTTTCAGCAGTTTTTGAATAAGATTAATTGAATAATATTAAAATACCTTATGGTAGGGCTGCACGATTATGGCAAAATCATAACTGTTTTAGACTATTTGCATTGAATTGGAAATTATATTTTTGGAAAATATATTAATTGCAAGGCTGCAAAGAATAGTGCACTGAGGATTTCATTATATTATTTTAATATAGTCAGTGGTGAACTAAAGTGGGCCGGTCTAAGATATGAAACTCCAGGGCTGAAAATGAGTCCCACTTCGGCCATGCGACATTTTTCAAAGGTTTAAAAAAACACATGCAAAAGATACTTTCTACAAATTATTTATTTCTGAAAGATGCGTAGTTGAGCGATAGGCTAAGTATTAAAGAGACTATCATTTATTATCATTTAAGCGTGATTTCTTCTGCTTTCCCAATAAAATATTTTGTGTGACTGGGTTGACCAGCCGTCAGTCTGAGTGAATAGCTTTGCCACTGTTATGAAATAATTGTTTGAGAAGATTTTTTAAAAAACCCTTAAACCTAAAGATTACTAAAGATTCTTACCGCAACTGAGATAAAAAATACTCCACACGCAGATAGAGACATTAACTCGTCTGTCAATTCCTCCAGAAAACAGCATGAGGCGCACTTGCGAGTTTCTATATTTCAGACAGAAGTCATTTGAATTATTTTATTGCGAAATTGGGACAAATAACGGACAGTATCGCTTTGTGACACGCAAAATGAGGATTTTAAATTTATGTAGTATTTTAATTTTAATAAAAACCAGGGGACCCCCCTAATTTATATTTTTGTGCTTTATGGGGGGTCCCTTAAGGCTTCTGGAGGTCCGGGACACCCCCAGACCCCCTTCAATTCGAACACTGATTACACCTACATACACGTGTCATGAACATGAAGGAGATTTTATGCACATTTATGACAACTGTCATTAAGTGTCAATTGTCCAATTATGTCATTTTTAATGCAAAGATGACATTGTTTGAATTGTCTTTGTTATGACAACTTGACATAAACCAAACTTATCATAAATCTGTCATAAACGTGACATAGCAGAATAATTATCAAACTTAAGAAACTACCTAGCTTTATGGGTTATTACATTAATCTGTCATTTAAATGTCATTAAGTATTAATACTGTCAAATAGTTTTATAACAGCATCATGAATATTTTGCTTGACCTCAACTACAGTGGTACAAATTGAACTTGTCATTAAAATATCAATAAGTGTTATTACTATGTCAAATAATTTTAAATACCAATAACAAAATGCAACAGACACGTCAATGTGCACAATATGACAACTAACAGAACTTGTTTCCCCTAAATATTTAATTAATTTAATTAATTTTAATGTAATTAACTGTTTTTGCAGTGATATGGACCCAACACTGCATGGCTTAACCCATTATTGTCCTGTTTTCATTTAATTGTGAATTGGTCTCCAAATGCAATAAAACATAATTTTATACATTCTAATTATTATTATTATTATTATTAGATGATTGATTTTATTTCTTAAACCTGGAGGAAACTTAAAAAAAAAAACATTATGAAGTGAAGAAAATTTGTGATGGTGTTATAAAACTATTTGACAGAGTATTAACACTTAATGACATTTTAATGACAAATTATATTTGTACCACTGCAGCTGAGGTCAAGAAAAATATTCATGATGCTGTTATAAAAATATATGACATAGTATTAACACTTAATGACATTTTAATGACAAATTCAATTTGTATCACTGGTAAAAAGTGGTCAGTTATGTTGTCTTGATAAAGTCAAGTTGTCATAACAAAGACATCTCAAACAATGTCATCATTGCATTAAAACGTGCATAAAATCTCCTTCATTTTAATGACACGTGTCATGTCATGATTATGAAGGTGTCATGTGAGTCTTATGAACACCGCTTCAAGTGTTACCTATTAAGGAAAGCATTAATATTTCTCTCAGAAAATGCAATGTCTAATTTTTTTGTGACCAGCAGGGTGTTTGGGTTGTTAGAAAAAAGGTCAAATGTGTATCTGATTTACTACATTGCAGATTTAATGGTAATAAATTAACCTAGAACTTTATTCATTTTTCAAGTTACAATAAAATTGAAATTAAAAACTACAATTTTTGGGAATATTGTGGTATTTTTTTTTTTTTTTACATATTACTTATCTGTGAGCTTTATTATTTAAAAAAAAAACAAGTGCCCTCGTAAACTTTAATCAAATCTGCAAATCTCCTCCCCTCCTTGAAACAATCTTGCTTTACTTATGGACATGGGGTATGGCAGGTGGACGGGGCCTGGGAAAAGATCACAGAGATTAGCAAATAGCAACATGGCCCAACTTTCAATGATATAATAAATTCTTAATAGATTAATTCAAGTCCAGCCCGACCTTTTTTCATTTCAGAAGCCGTTTAACCCGGATATACTTCACGAAGGGGAAAATAAGACAATCACTAGTGCCGTTTCGGTTTGACTTAAAGTACTAGATTGTGTTTATATTTAAGTCTTAACTAAAACTGAAACTGAATTGCTCCGAGAAAATGTGTAGTTAAAGTTTTATGACCTGGGAATAGGAGGTACGCCTCCCAAAAAGATAACTCATACCAACACATAAAACTCCAGGTATATCTTCATTACAGTCAAACTATATTCATCATATAGATATGTAAAATCATTCACTGTTACAGCATTGCGACCATTTCTCTATACAGTAGATTGTTGTAATTCATCATTCTTATATTTCAGGAAAAGGCAAATATAGTGACTAATCCAGATTAGATTTCACTAGTTGATTCTGTATCTCACAGGGTAGCGACACCTGATTCATTTTTATTGCTGAGCTGAAAATACTTTGCAAAACTCTTCCAATGCCGTGACAGTAGAACGAAGACTACTGCGGCCGGTCACATTTCGTTAACTCCAAATGATTCGTATCGTGAATGTTTAGATTCATTTCATTCTTTCGCTGTCAGTCTTCCTGCTTATTTACTCCAACAGTCTGAGTTCGTGCTCATCTCTAGCTTTGTTCGTGTATGTGTGTGTCCCTTATGGGTGTCTGCAGAAGGGGAGATAAGACGCATGTGTAGGACACTAGTGGATAATGTTCATGGGAGCACGGTGATCTCATCTTCGTTCTCATTCTCCTTTTACCCCTCACCCTTTCTTCAGGGTGAAATGTGTCCTCTAAGCATGTTTTTTCTTATAAATCAACATTTTAAAGAATCAAGAGACACCATAAATCAAGCAGTATGATTTTGATGTTGAACATTGTTAACAGTACCACACACATTCACTAGCACAGGTACAGTACAAGAGAAACACTAACTGTATTTTTTTCCAGTTACGCTCTATAAATATATTTTCACACATTCACACACACCGTCTATACCTACAGTATAACATCAAATTAAAACGACTCTCTCTACTAAATCTACAAACACATGTGACACACACTGGCAGAAGAAAAGGTACGTACAAAACTGTACCTTTTCTGTTGTTGGGGTGGAACCTTAAAGGATTAGTCAATTTTCTTAAAAAAAAATCCAGATAATTTACTCACCACCATGTCATCCAAAATGTTGATGTCTTTCTTTGTTTAGTCGAGAAGAAATTATGTTTTTTGAGGAAAAAATTACAGGATTTTTCTCATTTTAATGGACTTTAATGGACCCCAACACTTAACAGTTTTAATGCAGTTTAAAATTGCAGTTTTAAAGGACTCCCACGATTTCAAACGAGGCATAAGGGTCTTATCTAGCGAAACAATTGTCATTTTTGGCAAGAAAAATAAAAAATATGCACTTTTAAACCACAACTTCTAGTCTTCCTCCGGTCCTGTGACGCGCCAGGGCGACCTCGCGTAATTGCGTAATGACGTCGACAGGTCACGCGTGACATCTATGAAACGCACATTTGCTGACCATTTTAACAACAAACTGACACAAAGACATTAATTATTATCATTCCACATACCACAACGTCGGAACGGTCCTCTTTCTCCACACTTGGAAACACTGGGGCGTAGTTTTGCATACGTCACAGGACCGGAGGAAGACGAGAAGTTGTGGTTTAAAAGTGCATATTTTTTATTTTTCTTGCCAAAAATGACAATCGTTTCGTTAGATAAGACCCTTATGCCTCATTTGGGATCGTTTAGAATCCCTTGAAACTGCAATTTTAAAATGCATTAAAACTGTTAAGTTGGGGTCCATTAAAGTCCATTAAAATGAGAAAAATCGTGAAATGTTTTCCTCAAAAAACATAATTTCTTCTTGACGGAACAAAGAAAGACATCAACATTTTGGATGACATGGTGGTGGGTAAATTATCTGGATTTTTTTTAAGAAAATGGACTAATCCTTTAAGATTCCATTTTGTACCTTTAAAGGTACAGTCACTTCCATGAATATCGAAACAGAGGCACGTTTTGTGTTATTTTAGCTGTTTACCAAAATGTATTCCAGTTACAGTCATGAATATTAGCTTTCAGCGCACACTGTCAGCTTAACTTAGAGGATATTCACATCCGTTTAATATGAAACTCCCCCTTTTTAAAGAGACCAAAAGTGAAGGAACTGTAGACTTAAAAGCTATTTTATGGACAGGTATTGTCTATTTGTTAAACAATGTACTCATAAATAAAGGATATTAAAGGTCTGGAGTTTTTGCATTTGAAAGCTGTGGCTCTGAACCCACATCATGTGGTTCAGAGAGATCTCCATGCAAGTGAAACAGACCATATTTATGTTTTAAAGATTAAAAAACAAAAAAACAAATCCATAAATCAGACAGGAGGAATATTAGTAGATGCCAGATCAACAATTTGGTACATTCTGAGAGGGAGGAAAAAAAACGCACTGGTGAGGTCAGTAAAAAAAAAATCAATTTAAGATCCATTTATTTCGGTTTATAATGGAAGGTGTGCGGAAGCGTGTTTAATACCGACAGCTTGTCAAGTCAGGTCTATTTTATTTGTATAGTGCTTTTCACAATACATACTGTTTCAAAGCAGCTTTACAAAGATGCCCACAGACAAAAACCTCCAAGATGTTAAAGGAACATGCCGACTTTTTGGGATTTTAGCTTATTCACCGTACACCCCAAAGTTAAATAACCGCATACAGTACCCTTTTCATCTCTGTGCGTCTCGTAACTCTGCCTGACGTACCCACCGCTAGCCTAGCTTAGCACAAAGACTTGAAATAAATGGATCCAGCTAGCATACTGCTTCCTATAAGTGACAAAATAACGCCAACATTTGCTCGCAACACCCAAGAAGCCTATGGTGTTAATCACTCTGCCCAAGTAGCAGTGCTTCGTCTTCTGAGAATATAGTTCCCAGTATGTATACGTTTAAAAGATCTCATATGACATTATTTGTACACAATGTGACTATACAAATCACAACATATAAATAGGAAAATGTTGGCGTTATTTTGGGAGCAGTATGCTAGCTGGAGCCATTTACTTCCAGTCTTTGTGCTAAGCTAGGCTAACGGTGGGTGGTCAGACAGAGTTACGGCACTCACAGAGATGAAAAAGGTTTGTACTACAGTCTTAGAAAGGATTTACACATCTTTATGCATTAAGCTTTTAACACATTATGTGTAATTTTAACACATTATGTGTCGTTTTGTGTTGATTTTGTGTAACACAAAAAGGGGTTGTTTCAATAATAACACATAGATGGGTGGATTCAACACTAATGTGTTGTTTTTAACACATCCGTAAGAGTGTATGGACGTATCTATCCCTGGGGATATGGTGAATAAGCTAAAATCCCAAAAGGTCGGCGTGATTCTTTAAGGTGAAGTGATGGAAAACCTTGACAGAAACCAGACTCCCACATAACATAACATAAATTATGCATGATGGTAGTACTGTACTTTGTTCATGATATTATTTATTATACACCGCTGCATTTTATTATTAAACGCTGTCAGTAAAAAAAATCTTTGTGATGAGATTTTTAAAAGCTACTTTACAACATGTTGCAATGCCAACCAATAACAATAAGTCATTCAGCGACAGTAATGCCACCCAGTGACCAATCCGTGTTGACAGAAATCAAGAAATAAAAAACGGTGGATAAATACGATGATGATCCAAAATCCGCCCCCTGTGCAAACACAAGTACATAAAGACCGACTGAGTGTGTGACCGGTTGTCCGCAACGTCTGTCTGCACCTCTCGCCCTATCGGTGCCGTCCTTGCGCTGACACCGGCACTCACAAACAGCTCCTTAATATTCCCCCGCTGTCCCCTTGTCTCGTTCCGTCAGTGTCCTCCCGACCGTGTGGACAAAAGAGACGGGACGTTCTGAGCGGAGGACATGAATCATTACGCTCTGCTTTCCGGGACCACTCATAGGCTCATTGATTCCACCGACTTAATTGGTTTTATTCGCCAAGACGGGAAGCCTGTTAGGGGTTTCTATAGCACCCCCTCATAAAACCCACCCCTCAATCCCTCCATCCAGTCTTTCTCAAGAAAACCCCTGCGTAATTGTTTTCCCTGTGTCATTGTCGAATGGGTCCTGAGGGATTATTAGTAACCCCAGTTCCCTCAATAATTCATCCTAAGCTATTTATACACAAATGGAGAGTCTTTTAAAGTTTCCCTCTGTGAGCTTATCTGCTGTTCAGATGGGAAGACCGAGAGAGATTGCAAAGGGCACAGAGAGCGAGCGAGCGAAAGAGAGAGAGAGAGAGCGATGTGTACCTCTTTTCAGCAGAGACACAATGACCTGTTTCTCCAGTGTTTTCGAGTTTCAAGGTGAAGCAGGCGTACTCTCTCCCTTCTTTCTTGCCAAGCCAACAAAAGTGCCATCCCGGGAATACGCCTGCTCGCACAACGCTCATTAATGGTCTCTAATCTGCCAGCTTTTCTACCCATTTAACGCAATTAAGACGTTTACTAAAGCTAACATGGACCGGCAATCAACTCCAAGGACACGAAAAACGCACATAATAGGATTTGTAAACAGACAACGCTTTATCAAACGCACACGTGCGATCGTTTCCAATGTGTGCGTCGGAGGCGGGAGAGATGAACGCGGCCCCAGACGGGAAGGCAGCCTGACTCTCTGTAGGATGCAGTGCATTATGGCTGCTCTCCTAAACTCGGGCGCACACACATACAAATGCTGCGAAGGCCCTTGCGGCTGCTTCATGCTGATACCCATGCTCCTCACTCTTTTAAAAGGAGGACAGCTAAGCTGATCTTACCGACGCTTGAAAATATTGCCACAATCCTTATAACTCGTCATATTTATCTATTTGGCAAACCAGCTCCCGGATCTTTCAACAGTATCTTCCCCTCCTTAAATAAGTGGGACTGCAGAGTGTCGATTTCAAACAGAAATACTTTTTTGGAAATGTAATGCTCTTGGGCAGACCATGCAAGCTACTGGGTGCCTGCAATGAAATGTGCATACACATGATGCCATAGAAGAACCATTTTTTTAAAGTGAAAAAGTTTTTTTGCATGCTACGGTAAAACAAAATGTGATGAGATGCAACATTCAAACATAGGTTATATCATGCAAACCATCTAACAGATAAAGCACACCATACTATTACCATGCCAATTACAGCGCTGCAGTTAAAATATACATAAACATACAAAAAACCTCATCTAGATTAACCAGTCAACCTCACTAATTGAATTGTTGGATGACTAGATGACCACTGTGACCCATCATTATCAGAGAGTGGTTTTCATAGACAAGAATGTCTTGAAATTGGCCTACTAAAAGCAGCATATTTTAAGTAGCGGAGTTTAGTTTTGACGTTATCAAAGCCTAAGACATCATTACAAAGCCATAATGCTCCGTGGGGAACAATAATGTAGCCTGCTATCTCTAGACAGGCCTAAATGTGTCTGAATCAACTTGAGATCTGCAGGGAAAACAGAAACACAGCGCATACAATTAAATTTACATTCAGGTTCTTGGAAGACACCGTCTGAGAAAGCAACAAAGGAAAATTGAATGGATCATGTGGATAGCAATTTCACCTAGGTGAGACTTTTTGTGCCACATGCAAAAATAGTGGTTGCCTCCAAACTGGCTTTCCTAGCCAGTCATGCTTTTGAAGTCGAACAACACTTTAGGAAAAGTTAAAGGGACACAAGGCAGCATTTTTATGTTAATAAATCATCTTCGTAAGTCGGTATATGGTTAAATGACTCATTACATGACGAATGAAGACTCTCTCGCCCGCCCCTACCGTCTGTAGGAAGAATACCCCACTTGCAAGTTCGCTGTATCCGACCCGGTGTCCTTCAGTCTGTAAAGTCTCAGATATAGAAAGCATTTACTCCCAGACACTAGGGGGAGCTAGTAGAGAAATTATACTCAGACTTGCCTTGTGTGCCTTTAAAGGCTTACTGACAAAACTAGACATTTTATCTTGAAGCAGGTTAACTCTTTCTCCCCGCCACTGACAAGTTATCTCGTCAATTAAGAAAAAACCTTTGCATAAAAAACGTGTTTCTGAAGAATTTTTATGTTAATCGGCAAATACCGCAATTTATCCAATTTATGAAAAAAACTGAAGCCAAAATGTTATTTACTAATTTTAAACTCTGTGTATGTTTTGATAATCGTTCTGAATTTGATCTTTAACAAAAAAAAAGTTTTTGCCTTTTGTTATGTTACCTCTGAATGTTTCCATCCTCTGATTGGTTGACGGAACCTCATCATAGCTCATTACCATAAAGTTGAGCAGGGGTGCGTTTCCCAAACAATGACGTAACTTGCTGCTGAACCACCATAGTAGGTTGCATAGTTGGACGAACTAAGTACCATGTCATGACTGTTTCATGAAAACATACAACTTTGTCACACATTCGGCGTTTGAACCATGTTGGTTTAACAACATAGTTGATGATGTCACGTGGGAGGTGGAGTACTAATAAATCCGTTCAAATTTATTTAATGTCAGATAACTGCTGTAAATAACGTATTTTGCACCGTATGACTGATTTTGTTATCATGATTTAGTTATCTGTTGTTGTTGTTTTTAATGATATTTAATTTATACACAAGTTCCTTTTTACGTAACTCCTCTCAGGGATTCCCCAGGGTCTTAAAGGGATAGTTTGGCCAAAAACGATATTAAACCCATGATTTACTCACCCCCAAGCTGTCCGAGTTGCATATGTCCATCGTTTTTCAGACAAACACATTTTCGGATATTTTAGAAAATATTTAAGATCTTTCAGGTGATTAAATGTAATGTTACGGGGTCCACCCATAGTCCAAGACCTTCAAGTCCAAAAAAAAGTGCGTCCATCCTCTGTGTTCCTCAAGGCATTATGGGTCGCCTGCAGACCAGGGTCGGCTTTAATGGTACAAAAACAAATTGTGCAGAGGAGTCTAAGATGGCGGAGCTACCGGAAGGTATTTATTTTCGTTAATAAAGTTTTAAATATGGATATTTCTACAACAACACCGCTCAGAATACCCTCAGAAGACCTTTGTTTATCATCCTGGAGCCGTTTGGATTTAATTTGTGAAGGATGGACGCACTTTTTTTTGGACTTGAAGGTCGTGGACTATGGGTGGACCCCGTAACATTACATTTAATCAACTGAAAGGTCTAAAATATTTTCTAAAATATCCGAAAATGTGTTTGTCTGAAAAATGATGGACATGCAACTCGGACAGCTTGGGGGTGAGTAAATCATGGGTTTAATATCGTTTTTGGCCGAACTATCCCTTTAATGCTCGTAGGTCTGCGCACATGCCCAGTTTTCAAATGCAGCGTTTTAAATCTGTTTTCAAACTTAAAGATGTAAAATACATTTTTATATATTCAGATTAATGGATATGGAATGTACTCTTTTAGCATACTTCCTTGTTATTATGTAGATAACTTACTTTGTTCAAAAGCATGATCAACATAAGTACATATTATAATAACAAGGAACTATGCTTCGAAAAGACAGGTGAAGAGCTATCGTTCAAACCACACAAGTTTGGGTACAGCTTGCAAACTATGGTTTCGGGAAACACCAAATCATTGAACTTTGTCAGTAACGACAAAACTTACGACAATAGTTGACTAACGATGTTTTTGGGAAACGCACCCCTGATTCCAACTCTCCTCGACACCCACACCGTCTAAAACGTACTGCCCGCTGCTCGCCGTCGGCTCTTATTGAAAATGAATGACTTTTGGCCGATGGTGTAGTGGGCAGTGCTCCGACATATGGTGCAGACTCACTTTCGGCGACCCGAGTTCGAATCCCGGATCGAGGTACTTTGCCGATCCCGTACCCCTCTCTCCACCCTATACTTTCCTGTCCTCTCCTATCATACTATCTATCTAATAAAGGAAAAAACGTCCCGAAAACATAACTTTAAAAAAAGACTGCACAAGCTCTTGCGCCGCCCTAGTGGTCCCACACTGACCAAGCATTTCGCATAGGTCAGACTAGATACAGATGTTTTTGTTGTATACATATAAGATTTTATACTGTGATTTAAAACCGCTGCTAATAAGCTTTGCCATGCTGGGAATGGGCTAAGGCAGAGGTGATCTCCGGTGCCATTAAATTGCAAATGAGTGATGATGTGCTAGAAAAGCCCCACAACCCCTATGCCCATTTGCGACCCACCATTGCAGACATGAGAGACTCTCATATGCCTCGGCCAACACCAGACCCAGCTGGGTCCATTGGATGCACATCCCAAAGCTGTGCGGGCTGTGCGGGTTGTCTGGTCCCCAATCATCCCTCACCCCCTGACTTCCTCTGTTTCACATCTCACAGCCATGACCCTGCTGTAAAACCCTTCCCGAATGTCATACACGCACACTGTCTACTTTAAATAAATCCACATCTTTAAAACAAACAGCCTTTTAATTAATCAGACCGGCCCGTGAGAGTAGTCACAGCGAGTGTGCGCAACAACACCCACTTGCATTTACAGTAGGCACCGCATCGTCCATCAGATCTGCATGACTGCAGGTGGGCCGATTTTGGACTGACTCAGACCATCAGAAGGTCGTTCTCTGTCCAAGGCCATGATGGCCACAAAATAGTGCTTAAATCTTTAAAAACGTCACCTATAAATTACTGCAAAGGACAGAGGGGTCACAGCCCGGTGTGGAAACCAGCCAAGAGCCATCAATCTGCGGCGAGGGTGAGATCTATCTCAGGGACTTCCCTGTTCACCGTTTTGCCTTTCCCTTTTACTCCATCCATAAACACACACACACACACACATACACAACCCCGTCTGTCTTTATCACACTCCCCTGTGCTTTCTTGCAAATTAAGGTCCTCCCACTAACTCCAAACATATTAAAATTCATGAGAAAACGTTATGTCGCACATATTTTGACATGGGGGCCTTAAAAGCATCCAGGCTTTTCATGCTATCATTTTCAGTGCCCATTTCGAATATGAAATACATTTTTCCTATCTGACAGAATGAGCCGTCCACACTTTAAGTCTGTATGGAGCCTTAAATCCGTCCCGCAACTTTAGACTTCCAGACTTCCAGACCAAAGATCCTTGAGTTTAGTCCCAGGAGTGTTCTCTGGCCTAACTTTCACTCAAAAGAAAGAAAAATATAACTTATTCATATATTCCTCGCTTTTTTTAAACAAACCTAGGCCTGCAATAGCTGAGAGTTCACCTGCAATAACTCACCCACAAGAAGTGAAAGTGAAATAAGGTCTTACTGATTATGAGTTACTGTAAATATCATTTTCATACATGGAAATCTAGCTGCGGTTTAATGGAGGTTTTGACCTAACCCTGAACCTCTTAACATTATGTACCGTCTTCCAAGTATGAAAAGACAAGCACAATTAGTTTTTGTACCATTAAAGCCGACCCTGGTCTGCAGGCGACCCATAATGCCTTAAGGCACAGTCCTATGGCTCCAAGCTGCAAGGAAAAGGTTCTTGATGTGATCTTTAACCTGAACACATTTCAGTCCAATAAATATCCTTGTATTAAAATCCTATTTATATGCAATAACACCGAGTGGGAAAAATCACTAATGAGGATTTATTTGTTAACAACGCCTCAATAAAAAATCGTAGTCCCCCATGAATAACAAATAGACTGTTTCAGTAGACGTCAAGCTAATTATAATCTCATAATGGTTTAATAGGGGCCGTTTCATAATCATTACGCGTTTTTCTTAGGATACGTGAGCATCGTCAAATCCACCCTACATGTGAGATCTTGATTTACTCTACCGTGAATGTATTACCTCGAAACTACTACATATACATTCATTTGCCATTTACTTATGCTTTCAGCTCACTTACAATGCTGCACCTATGCAAGTACTGTATGTATGCGGCATGCATAAACATCGCAATCTTCACGCTCTGGAGTCGGCCGATATCATATCTCCATCTCGATCTGCTCCGACCGCTCTTCGGAGTGTAGATGAAGTGTATCCTACCCGCCCAAACTCACGTATCCCAGAATGCCCTCCTGCCCGCTTCTATGGAAATGACTAGCCTCCACGCATCCACTATCTTACATCAAACCCTGCATGATAAAACTCAATACAGCTCTGCACAATATGGTACATTAGCATAGGTATGAGAACGTCTTGTATTAAAGCGGCACCCGTACAGCTGTACCGGTTAGTCTTCCGAATAATAAAAATACAGATGGATGGCTTTTCTGACATGTAGCTCAAACAGCAGTTCTTAGCGCACTATTGCTTCTTCGCTATTCATAAAAAAGATGAATTGCACTTAATATAGCTATTCAATTGAAATTTCAATTTAATATTTCCAAAACAAATGTTGGTTCAGTCGTGCATAATAAGATGGGGGGAAATGAAATGCAAGCCATGTTTAAGCCGCCGCCACACTCACACACTAACTGTAAATATACTGTACATGGCTGTATTTTTTATAGAAATGTTGGTTGGGGGCTGAGGAATAATGTAATCTGTAACTGAATGTGGCCCATGAAACATGGATTTATTTAATGTACTGTAGTACAGGATTTTCAACACGGCTGCTATCAGCATCACATGCATGGAAACTCAAATATTACTGTACTACATAAGCATAACATCTGTTTGTGTGTAAAATATGATTATCAGTATAGCTAAACAAACAACAGCTAGCCCAACAACCTGGTTTATATACATTCTGTCCATTTTGGACAATATTACAAATAAAGTGAAATAAAATGTTAGCTTACTAAAATACTTTGGATGAAAGCGTCTGCTAAATAAATAAATAAATAAATCTCTATATTATTCATTTTACGTATTAGGATGGACCTGTAATGGTGGCACAGGCTTCCGCAAGGAGTAAAACTGTCCGATAGTGCTGTGGCGCCCGGTGACTTCTTTTTTCAAGGGCGCTTGATGCGAAGTTCGTCACAACATGTACAGTATATAGCCCGTCATGTGTGTTGTTTGTAATTTCAAAATACGTGTTTTGCGCGTCGAGTGAACCTATGTGCATCACGTGTCTTGTCAAAATAAGTGCCTGCTGCAGATGCGTCTAAAGGGTTTGTGATAAAAGAGACGCTCACGTTTGCCAGATACTCGCATTCTCGCAAACTCGAGTTTACTGTTAAAGAATTAGTCAATTTTCTTAAAAAAATCCAGATAATTTACTCACCACCATGTCATCCAAAATGTTGATGTCTTATTTTGTTCAGTCGAGAAGAAATTATGTTTTTTGAGGAAAACATTCCAGGATTTTTTAAATTTTAGTGGACTTTAATGGACCCCAACACTTAACAGTTTTAATGTAGTTTAAAATTGCAGTTTAAAGGACTCTAAACGATCCCAAATGAGGCATAAGGGTCTTATCAAGCGAAACGATTGTCATTTTTGGCAAGAAAATAAAAAATATGCACTTTTAAACCACAACTTCTCGTCTACGTATCTCCGGTCCTGTGACGAGCCACCGTGACCTCACGTACTTGCGTAATGCCGTGGAAAGGTCACGTGTTACATATATGAAACGCACATTTGCAGACCATTTTAAACAATAAACTGACATAAAGACATTAATTAGTATCATTCCACATACAACAACGACACACTGGGGCGTAGTTTTCGATACGTCATCCGTGACCTCTTGAAGTGATGACGTATTACGTGAAATCGCACTGGCACGTCACAGGACCGGAGGAAGATGAGAAGTTGTGGTTAAAAAGTGCATATTTTTTATTTTTCTGGCCAAAAATGTTTCGTTTCACTAGATAAGACACTTATCCCTCGTTTGGGATCGTTTAGAGTCCTTTAAAACTGCAATTTTAAACTGCATTAAAACTAATAAGTGTTGGGGTCCATTAAAGTCCATTAAAATGAGAAAAATCCTGGAATGTTTTCCTCAAAAAACATAATTTTTTTCTCGACTGAACAAAGAAAGACATTAACATTTTAGATGACATGGTGGTGAGTAAATTATCTGTTTTTTTTTTTAAGAAAATGAACTAATCCTTTAACGGAGTGTCTTGCGTGTATTTTGCGAACGTGAGCGTCTCTTTTGTCAAAAACGGTTTTGACGCGTGTGCAGCAGGCACTTACTTTGACAAAACACGTGATGCACATGGTTCACATGACGCAACAAACACATATTTTGAAAATAAAAGGAACGCACATGACACCCTGAACACTTATTTTTAATTTGCGCCCCTCGGATGAGCAGTCACGAGCCGTCACTGCTATAGTGTAACATTATAGCTCATCTGACTGCTTTCAATTCCAGTAAATTCACTAAATAAAACACAAACAAATGCACCCCTATTATTTGAAATATCTCCAATGACAACTGTAGTTTTAGTGGGTTCATAAAAATAAACACGATGCAGCTCGCATTTGTGAGAAGGAAGTTGTTTGCTTCCATAACTGTGTATATGCTTTTAATTTCTTATATGCATGCATATAGCACAACTTAGAGAGATCTTACAGCCCCACCCCTAAAATCCCAATTAAACCCCAGATTAATAGTACACGGCCCGCTTTTATTCCTTTCTAAACAGTTTTGCTCACATTTTTGTCTTTGTACTCCTCTACACCAAAAAGTAATTAAAATGTTGCAGGCTTAAATCGGTCCATACAATGAAAATGATCTAAGCTATTACCTAGGCTTTTGTCTCCTTTTAGCTCTCTACCTCGCCTTACTCTCTGCGCTCGCTCGGCTAATTAATAGAGTTTGAATACAGCATCATTAGACTAACAAATAGGTAAAGAATTGAATGGTTCACGTGATGCGGAAAAACGTTCAACAACAAATACTTTCCCTTAAAATTTGCTTAATCCCAGCCTCATGCCATTAAGAAATATCTATTTGTTGGCAAAATCCATTAAGAGCCTGATAAAAAAATGCTGATTTACAAGAAAACACATCAGACGCACAACCAGCTTAGCAGGTTTTGCATCTAAGGTCTTCAATATAAAAAAAGTAAATGGCTCACACAAAAGTGTATTTTTAACAGATAAGATGGATGCCGTGTAGATTCTGCAATTGCATCCAGTATAATGAAGAAAAAAATCTTTTAAAGTTAAATTACAATGACAATGTGGTTGGGTGCGGTGGTTTATTTGTATTATAATGACAGAGCAGAGAAGAAATCATGGGTCTAAATAGGGTATTGCATATAAAGAGGATGTTACGACATAGATGGTCTGTAATACCCGGAGATGTCCGCCAGCTTTTCATTCATCTGAATGCACCCCTGGACCAGCATGCTGCCATCTTTGTTCAAATCCTTAAAACTTGCAGCTGATGATGACGGATAAAAACATGCACAGTCCCAAACACACCAATGACTAACCTGCTAGTGAATGGGCTATGACATCAAAAGTAATAAACAAGAAAATCTTTTTGATCTATCTAATGTTTTTAAGCGCCTTTAAAAAGACGAATCAAACATCAGAAGTACATCATCTACTATAATATACTAAAATATTTATATGTTGCATTTAAAATTTTTTATAATGCTGCCAGATGTTATCCTAACTCCATTTAGAGATGTTTAAGGGATAGTCACCCTCAAGCAATCCGACATACATATATCTATCATCTTTTAGACGAACACATTTGGAGTTATTTTAGTAAATGTACTTGCTCTTCCAAGTTTTATAATGATAGAAAACAGAGATCTGGGAACAATTTCTGACTTTAAACCTCTAAAAAAGTGCATTCATCCTTCACAGAGGTAATCCACGTGGCTACGATGGGTTCTTCTGCAGATAATCGATGCAATTGTGTAATAAAAATATCCATATTTTAAACTTTATGAACTATAAAACTAGCTTCCGGTAATGGCGCCATCTTGGACTCAAGTGAAAGGCTGTTTCTCAATACCAAGTACGGCAAGTTCGGACTTGCAAATCCGAACTACGAAGGACGCAAGTTCAGACTCGGAAGAACGAACTCGCGAGGACGCGAGTCTGGTTATATTGCAAATGGAAAAGCAGAGTACTTGAGGTCGTTATTCAGTCTAACCAATACGTGCAGTCCGGGCTATTTTAATTTTAATGTATTTTTAACAAAATATATCAAATGCAAAAACTCTAATATGTGGTTAAGGCAACACTTGAAAACGCTTGTTATCTTTAATGTATTTATTACAAAATGAAGTATGATATGAAACACATTTATTAATTTTATTATAAAACCATTTATTTTAATACTAAACGATTGTACAACATGAAATAATCACAAGAAAAACATCCAGTTAAAGCGCAGTAATTTACTACATTGTAAAGATTATATACAAATATATGTGATTTAAGTTATGAAACTCTTAAAAAAGTTAAAAGTAGTGATGCACCCATGTATCGGCCGCCGATATTTATCGGCCGATTTTTGATGAATTTGAAACCATCGGCCTATCAGCAATAGCACGAGAAAGGCCAATACCGATTGTTTATTAATTAACTGCATAAAGAAATCCATTATATGTAAAAAAATGAGTTAATAATGTTAATAAAATAAATGCTGAATAGCAAAAACCACCTTTGAATGTTGTCATGCTGTCTTATTATATTTTTTAGCTTAATTTTGTGCCTCTCTTATTATGTTGGTCAGTTGAATGTTAATTAGATCCAATCCATGTTCAGTAATAATAATTTGATGCAGAAATAAACTAGCTAATAGACCAACTGTATAATATTGTATACAAGTGTTTAATATCGGTATCAGCATCGGTATCGGCCAGAAGTTGTCTGTTTAAATCGGTATCGGCCTAAAAAATCATATCGGTGCATAGTTAAAAGGATAACAAATAACAGATTTCATATAAATCATAAAGATAAATAAATTGATGAGACAAAAAATGCCAGTTAGGTATATCCAAAGGGATTATTTTATGTTTGACGATCAGACACCGGAGGGCAGAGCAGCATATTTGAAGTTTATTCATCTATATTCTCGACTGAACAGCTCTTAAAACTCCATTTTATGACACAGAAAAAGTAATATTTTGAATACTGTGCAAGCTTTAAGCGTCATTGCCGTTGATGCAAAATGCATTCTGGGAAACTTGTCTGTCAGAAGTCCGCACAAGTCACCTCTGGATGCATCCTCGATAAAACCAGTGGTGTTATGTGATCTTGGCTTGATGCGAACTTTGATTTGAAACAGTACTTGGGCTGCGACTGATGATGTTTTACAAGTCCACAAGAATACAAGTACAGACAAGAACCCATATTGAGAAACGGCCAGAATTTTAGTATAGTGAGCGCTCGTTGCCATGGGTACGTTGCGCAGTGACTCCAAGATGGCATTGTTACCGTAAGCTAGTTATTACGGTTTATAAAGTTTAAAATATGGATTTTTTTCTTACAATATAGCATGTATTACCCGCAAAAGGCCTTTATTAACCCTTTATTAATCCTTTTATGAAGAATGGATGCCCTTTTAGGGCTTCCAAGTCAGAAGTTGTTCCCTGATCCCCAATTTATCCAAGCTTGAAAAAGCAAGGACATTTACTAAAATAGTCTGAAAGATCATGTATCTCGGATTTCTTGAGGGTGAGTACATCACAGGGTAATTTTGATATTTGGCTGGAGTATTGCTATAACCAGCCAAATGTTGACCACCTGATAATAACATTGAAAAAATAATACATTTGTATTTTTTTCCATACATTAAAAGTGTTAAAACACAGGCAGAACACATGTATGAAAGAAACATACAGGAAAGTCTGCTGTTGAGGGAAAATGAGCTTCTCCAGACAAAACTGAAAGGTTTTGACTGACAGCTCTGTTTTTCCGTGCATTGTGGGCAGTATGACACTTTTTTCTTTACTCTCACCTAGACAGTGCACAAACCGCTCCTAAACCCCTTAAATATTTAACACACACCACAATAATGCTTAGATGATGCAACTAGTTTGAAAACAGAAACTATTATTTTCGGTAGAGTTGTTGTCACAACATTGCAAGACAAAACCGTGATTCACAGGCAGGGTGAGATAAAATCGTGTGCTGCAAAGGAGGTGTGGCCTCGAGCTTTTCATCGGCGCAGTTTATATGAAATTACAGCTAACCCTTATAAAACTTTTAAGGCTGAACTCGTTTAGCCATGGCTTGCTATTTAAATATATGAAAACACAACAAGGCCATTACGTCGAACATAAATCTTGCAAGAGAATATATTTTTTTAGAAATCTAGCGTATTTGAATACTTTAAGTAAATCACCTCCATCACACGTTATTACTTCCAGTTTAAATGGGCTGTCACAACACGGCCATGAATATAAAAAAGCCACTTTGAGGCTTTAAAGAACGATAGCACACATTTGTTAATAAGGCCCTCGGAAAGGTTAAGACTAGCAGACAGCTTCTCTATGCTTTACAATTCTGAACCTGCAGCCAGGACGCATTTCGCATTTCTTCCCGTTACCTTTCCCCTCCCTATCCTCACCTCTCCTCCGGTCCGTAAGTCATTGCTCACCTTGAGTAACTATCTCTCCTCCTGATGGCCGACCTCTGTGGCAAGCGCCTCAAATAATACTGAACAAAAGACAGTGCTACCACCCTCTCGACCGCCCGGCTGAAAAATGGGCCTGCCCTTACGGCTGCATATTTACATGTTACTGCTACTTATATTCTGATGCAGTGCTGCGTTTCGAGAAAGGGCAACCTTATGACGAGCCACCCCGGTGACACGTCGACACACTCATATACAAAACAGTCGAACTGTTTATGCGGTATCGTAGCAAAAAAAACGTTGCAGTCGAATATGTAACTGGTTGTTTCTCTGCGGGGATGAGCGATTGGAGACTAGAGGTTTGAGAGGATTTTGGGATGGGCTGAGGCTCGGAACATCTGCGGATCCAAACGAGGTGGGGAGAAAAAAAGTGAAACGCTGTGTGTGCAGATGATGCAACAGCGATGCAATGGCAAGTCCAGGACGCGAGCTGAATTAACACCAAGCCGCAGGAGGAAAAACCCAGCTTTCTCTGGCAAGGACAACCAATTGTCTTTCAGAAAAATCCTGCCCAGAAACTCAGGTTTAACCAACAGAATTTGTCCTGCTAATATGGTCTCTCGATAACGCATAACCTTAAGCGAAACATTCACAATGTTATATTTTTAAGGAAAGTGTGTTTGTAGATTCAACCTACATCTAGGACACATATATTATTAGTCATTTTAGTAATCAATGCACTTTACTGTAATATTGGTAACAATTTACAATAAGATACTGTTTGTTAACTAAATAGTTAACATGAACTATTAATGATTTGCACTTCTAAATGATTTATTAACTTTAAATGTTAGATTCAACACTGACTAATGATTTGTTTTAAATCAAACATTGTACCTGTAAAAATAGCTGTGGTTAGTGAACAATGAATTAACATTAATAACCAAAATTAACCCCTTAAAATTCCTGTAAAAGGCCAAAAATATGCCTAAAACGTGTTGATTGTATCTTAAAATGGTCTACATCATACGCATCACAAATATTTCAGCTTTCCAAAAGATACACTGCAAAAAATGACTTTCTTACTTAGTATTTTTGTCTTGTTTTCAGTAGAAATATCAAAAAATTCAAGATGTATTTTCTTGATGAGCAAAATGTTGTTAGAAAATAAGTCTAGTTTTTAGACAAAAACTATACAATTTAAGTGAATTTGTGCTTAAAACAAGCAAAATTATCTGCCAATGGGGTGAGAAAATTTTGCTTAAATTAAGTGTTTAAGAAAAAAGAAATCTTATATTTAGATTTTTTTTCTCACCCCATTGGCAGATATTTTTGCTTGTTTTAAGCACAAATTCACTTAAATTGTATATTTTTTGTCTAAAAACTAGACTTATTTTCTTAGGTAATTTTGCTCATCAAGAAAAAACATCTTAATCTAAGAATTTTTAGATATTTCTACTGAAAACAAGACAAAAATACTAATACTAAACTGTATTAGTCCTTGTTAGAGTTCATGTTACCAAATGCATGTTAACAAATACAACCTTATTGTAAAGGATTTCTAATAAACATTATATGTTGCTAAATAACATTAAAGGGATAGTTCACCCAAAAATGAAAATTCTGTCATCATTTATTAACCTTCATGTTTTTACAAAATCCTGATGAACACAAAGGAAGATATTTTGAGGACTGTTTGTAACCAAAACCGTTCGTGGACCCCATTCACTTTCATAGCAGGAAAAAAGAATACTATGGAAGTGAATGGGGTCCACGAGCGGTTTGGTTACAAACATCTCTCAAAATATCTTCCTTTTTTGTTCATCAGAACAAAGAAATGGATACAGGTTTGTAACAACATAAGAATGAGTAAATGATGACAGAATTTTCATTTTTGGGTGAACTATCCCTTTAACCTCATAAGACCTGGATGGCCACATACGTTTTTTTGTTGTTGTTGTTGTCACCATAATACTTAATTCTGTGTAACAGGAATCTGTTGTACACAAACATGGACTTTAACACTGCTTCATGTTTTATATTTGGTTTATATTTATTGGTTCTTCCTAACCCCAAAATAGCTGGTATTAACTAAGGTTCACAAATGGGAACTAATAAACAAACAATTCCTTAAACAGGAGAGTTTACAATACTCTGGCAGTAGAGGGGCACATAGTTGTTTATAGCATAGCTGCGATCTCCCCTACGCTATAAGACGTGCGAGCAGAAGACGTTACGATCCTCATATGTTTCCTGCAGCTGCTGGTGACCAGTACAAATGGCCTCTATTAGCTGTGCTGAGTCACGCAGAGCAACCAAATGAAAGTACCGGAGTACTCAAGAAAGCCCCCAAGCTCAAGCCTGCCCCAGTCTTCACTTTCCCCCATTCAACTCCCTCGCTTTCTCTATGTCTCCTTCTATTATTCAATTTAAAACAGAGTACTATTTCCGTGCTAAACTTTCTTTTTGTCTAGTTTCATCCGTCTTGCTCCCTATACCGCCTTTTAAAAAATAATCCCGTTCAACGTTTTGCTCTCTTTCTCTTGCTTTCTCCCTACAGTTCCCTTTTTCTATCTATCTATCATTTTCCCTATCTCCGTCCTTTAGCCGGTCTTGTACAATTCTTCTCTTTTTCACTTTCTGCCCTTCTCCCGAGAGACAGGAGTCTAAAGACTAGATAACTGATGTACAGAATCATTACTCTGCCTCAGACATAAGGATGAATGGAGCTCCTCCTGCTCAGTGTCTCATTAGAGTTCACACGTAAAACACATTGTGCCCTATCCAGACAACGGCGATGCTCGAGATGCAGCGTGTCAAATGCGTGCTCGTGCAGCACATCTGCATACTTTAAAAAATGAGAGGAAAAGTCGAGCGTACGCATGAGAATAATGATCATCGAAAATAGACGGCATGAATTTGGTGCGAAAACGTAAAGCGTCGCCTCCTACTTGTTTCTTTATGCCATCAAATGCGTTCCCTCACCACCTACACTTTTCACAGCTTCAAATGCTTATGCTTCTCAAAGACTGTCCCTTCTGGTGTTTAACTGCAAGACAATTTTGTTGACAGATTTTATTAGTAATAATAAATGATCCTCAATAAGAGCAATACATTAATAAATAATAATAATAATAATAATCAGTGGTGGCTGGTGACTTCTTTTTTCGAGGGCGCTTGATGCGAAGTTTGTCACAACATGTATGTAGCCCATCATGTGTGTGGTTTGTAATTTCAAAATATGTGCGTATTGAGAGATCCTTTGTGCATCACATGTCTTGTCAAAATAAGTAAAAGGGTTTATGATAAAAGAGATGCTCGCGTTTGTCAGATACTCGCATAATCTCCTGCATTATGAGAGTTTACTTTTAAGGGAGTGTCTTGCATGTATTTTATGAATGTGATCATAAACGGTTTTGACGCATGTGCAGCAGGCACTTATTTTGACAAAACACGTGATGTACATGGTTCACACGACACAACAAACACATATTTTGAAAACGCAAGCAACACACATGACACTCCGAACACTTATTTTGAATTAGCGCCCCTCGGATGAGCAGTCATGAGCCGCCACTGATAATAATAATAATAATAATAATAATAATAAATAAAGACAACAAAACAACACTAGATAAACAGCTAATAAGGTGACAGTCATGTAAGAGATACTTCGCATAAGTAAGTCCAAAGTTTAGGTGGCATCACATAAAAATGATGTGGCACACATTGTGTACATTTAGAGACAAGTGACCAAAAATACATTTAGAATCTGCTGAAAATAAGGCAAAACTGAAAGCGCACCAGTAACAACGTCCGTATAATTTTATGATTTACTGTTTGGATGTGATTTACACCAGCATGGCAAACTTTTATCTCGGCCTGTCATGTCAACACTGCAATCCGAACGATCGCCCACACGATTTTTCATTTAGCATTTCTTCTTGCGCATTTGTCTTGAGGTTGTGCCATTTCCATTATCCCAAGACTGTTTACAGCAGCGAGCGGCGAGCCATAGACCCGCTCTCAGGACCTCAGCTCAGCACGGCGTAATGTTAAATCTACAAAGACGTGTGCGTATGTGTTTTCGTGTGCGTGTGGGTGGGTAAACGAGTGAATAAATGGATGACAAAACCCCTTCCAGCCTGTGAACTGAAAGAGGAATCGCGTGATTGGGAGAGGGGGGAAGATGGAGAGACGCAGCAGGCTGGAGGAGGTGATAACGTGCGAGGGGGAAAAGTGGGTGGAGGTGGAGAAGGATGAAGCTAAGATGGAGAACTTCTCATAATGCTGATGATCACTTTGGAGAACATTTACGCTGGTTTGACCCTTGCAATAAAATTAAATCACTGGGTTTGGAAGTATCAAGGTCAGCTTAACCAATGAGAGCTTCGGAGCCGACAGGCCTCAGCTATCTACAGGGCATGAAGAGGACAGAATTGCTGCCAAAGGGAAATGGATTTTGAGAGACACTGACGCCAGTGTTTATGAGACCGGAACGAGGGTTATGGAGAGGGAGTAAACCGGTACCTAAGCTTAGTAACACGGAGCCAACCGGGCCATACCGGTGAACACAGGGCCCTGCTGTAAACTACTGGGGGATGGGTACAAGAAACCATATATATTGCAGAAAGGAGACAGTTCCTAGAACCAGCCAGCACGACTCCCCATAGTTCACAAGCAACATGATTAACCACCGAATGGGGAGTACTCCAGCGGTGCTATTAATAAAAGATAACCTATTACCCTCCCCAGACCCGCTTCTCAAAGCCACATTTTTGCCAGGCACATACGGAGGACAGCTTTGTTTACTACAACGGAGGGACCTCATCCCTGGGGCTGTCTTCCCTTCACTCCCGGAGATAGATGGGTAAATTAGGCACTGACGCGACCCAAAAGTCAAGCAATGTCCTCCGGGTCGGGGATCAATTAAACAAAGCCTGTGAAATAATGACGCCCCGGGGAAGATCTACCTAGGGAGACCCCCTTTGGACCCCTGTCTCCCGGTTTCAGGAATTGATCCGAATACACCGCAGGTACACAGCTTCAGCAGTAATTACCACACCGCAGGAGTGAGCGAGTGCACAAACAAGGCACAGTTGTGGCCGAACCTAACCGGAGACGCCAGTAGCTGCGTATGACACCAACTGGCAAGGAGAAGATAAGCGGTAGGTAATTATAGTTCAGCTGCTGTTACTGGTTGAACATGGCACATCAAAATCCTATTGTGTGAACCGTCATCTTCAATTAATATTTTATTATGAAGCTGAATATTTTATTATGAATCACAGCCAAACAACTCCAATTAAGACTTCACACCTCTTTGGTATAGATTCTATGGTTATCATTTTCTCATTGTCATATATCTTTGTCTTGATGGATGCCATGTACCTTGGCTCTTGGAGGATAAGACATTTGGCTCAAAATAACGTGATGTTTGATAAACTCAGATAGTGTGTGAGGAGTATGTGTGCATTGCAATTACGTATAAGATAAACTTACAAGGAGGCAAATGTAAATTGGAGAGGAAACTAATAAGGAAGAAAAATGTTTACACAAGCGTGCACATGCAGAATACTATCCACGAACAACCCTTAATGGAAAATTTTGGGTATAATGACTAACAAAGTGATGAAGCTACAATATGAACAACCTGGAAGCAAAGAGAACTTGGTTTGGAACAAAACGTCCTTTGGAAAATTCTGCAACTATCTATCTATCTATCTATCTATCTATCTATCTATCTATCTATCTATCTATCTATCTATCTATCTATCCGTTTCCAAATGCAACAATTTTAAATCAATAATTTTCAACTTTTGTAACAGAGGAACCTTTAAAGGAATCATTTCGTAACACATTTTCTTATGTTATATAGATTAAATGCTTTGTAAATCCAAGCCTGTTGTTTCGTTTTCCACGACGCCGTGATGGAAACTGAGGTAAAAGCAAATAAAGACATTACAGCGACGGCGTGACAGGACACGAGCGGGAAAGGGCTTCAAACTGCTCGTACCTTTGTGCATGCCAGTGAAACGGTCTTTCAGCACGGTGAGCTCGTAGATCTTGCCAAATTCCTCGAAGAGCGGCCGGAGGTCCTTCTCGTCCAGGTTGCGTGGTATCTGTCCGATGAACAGTTTGATGGCATCGTGGTCCTTCATGGGAATAGTGGCGCAGCTCGCGGGACTGTGATTGTGGCTTATTCCGTTCACGAGCCCGTTCGTACTGGCCGCTACGCCGTGCATGGTGCCGTCCACCTGTCCGTTCGTTAAAGTTGCCATCTTCACGGCGAGGAGTTTCAGACAGCAGCAGCGGTTCGCGCAAAATCTTCTCACTTACAAGTGTTTTAGATGACGGCGATGAGACGTGACACAGATCCTCACTGTCGTTTCAACCGAGCCCAAAATGCACGGATACAAACGCGTACCATTGAACAGAAGTCAAATATCAAAGGCGTCGGCGTTTGGTCGTCCAGGCGGAGGCGCGTTTCCCTCTACGTGTGCCCTACTATTCAATAATTCATTCATTCATGTAATAAAATGGAGAGACGGACCGAGAGCATTCGCTTTCTACTCACACCTCCGGTTCCCCTCGCCCCTGCTTCTAGCTACACTTTTGTTTTTTGCATTGAGAAGTCGGTATGGGTGTCCTCCCGGTTTAAACAGACAGGGCTGGCTCAAGCGCGCTCCGCGCAATGGGGTGGTAGAGGAAGAAAGCAGCTCGCATGATCTCGCTGTTTGTGACACCCGACGCGCTCTCTCCCCCTCTCATCGCTATACAGTAACATGGTATGTTCCGCCGAAAGAGAGGGACTATAAATAAAGAAAATATCACGATTTGCACGCCTCTTTGTACGTTGCCTTGTGAATGACTGCATGTGCAGACTGTAGTAACATTTAATCTTTTGTTTTTTTTTTTACAAAAAAAAAAAACATTTGGTGTGAACGCGTAATAATCACTCAATGTATTGGTCTGTCAAAGCTATGGTTAACGTTTGCCTATGTCAATTTCTCGTAAGAGGATTCACAAAAATCGCTTTCCCCTGAACTGATGCGCGCGGCGGGGTTGACGGAGCTGTCCACAAAGTCGGTGCTGAACCGTTAGGAAAACCCACGGGCGAATGCAGCCGTATGTATGGGATAAATGATTTAAATCATTCGATGCAACACAAATCAATTCTGGTATTAGAGAATATTTATTATTTGGGTTTAAAAGCGACAGTGATTTTCCACAAATAGACGAGCCGTGTTTGAGAAAGAGGGCTGTGAGCTCCTCCGCGCGGTGTGTATTGGTGAATCAAATCTTTGCCCTGCAGCCACACGGAACACACGTTACGAGGTGTGTATGTGTGTGTGTGTGTTCAGGAATGAGGGGAATTAAAGATACAATCAAATGCATCATACAGAAAAGCTCTGAAAACGTTTTCAGTTGCATATTAAAAAAAGAGGAGACCGACATTCAAAAGTCTCCTAAAGAAATTATTCAGTCATTTCTTTTTACTTAGGCGTGAGTACTTTTATAGTGTCTTCGAATTTCATCAGACAAAAATGTTGTTGCAAACGACTAGGTTATTACAGAGCATTTAATCGCTTGCTTCAACAATGAACTCTCTTGCCTCCTAGCCAGACAAAGACATAACGCGTCTCTCCAATTTAATAACATAAACTCATCAAGAAAGAACTCTACGGAGAGCCAATGTTCTTTCTGATCAGGAACAACAACATTCCAGATGTAATGAAGACTTGCTTTGAGATTTGAGTAACGCCTCCAAACATCTAACCCGAGCCCTGAACGCCTCTGAAACGCCACACTTATCCGCGATATGAACCGCTGTTGACAGTCGGAGCGCGTACGCACAAGTGCAAACGTTGCATGCGAGCCTCCAATTTCCACACGAGAGCACACAACCACAGCGCTTTTCATGCTGACAATGACACACCACTGTCGAGCCCACAGCACCTGCTCATAATGATGGCAAATTGTAGACTGCCTCAGAGTTCCCGCTGAGCACGAGGCCCACGGAGAAGAACAGGCTTGCATGTGTTCACAACGGCAGGTAGGTAGGGCAAGGTAAAATGGAGGAACGTTTCAACAAGCCACTTTAGATGAGTTCTTTTGAAACGCCCAGAAACATGGCTGAATAGAAGAGTCGTTTAAATACAAAATAATCTCCACATGACCCAACACAATACAATACGTAACCTGTATTTAACAGGTCGTACTAAGTATAGGTTTTCTCATGATTTAAGAGACGAGAAACATCGTTAGGCACCTGTCCATGCTGGCATCTGTCTAATTTGGTTAGATAATACCACGTGACAAAATAACTTCATTGGACGTATGGCCCTAGATTTACATTTACGCATTTTGCAGATGCTGTTATCCAAAGTGACTTACAGTGCATTCAGGCTACACTGTCAGAGAATGGTCATAAATGGTCGTAGTTGTCACTGAGGCGGTAAAACAGTTCACATTTTCACCTAAATAATTCATTTTAGTGCCAGACATACCGGTAACCAAAGAGTGCACTCCAAATACAAATTGGTACCAAATGTACACATCTGTAACTAAATGGTACATATTAGGACCTTTTTAAAGGGTCTTGTCCCAGTGACAGCTTGGGGCCATTTATGACCATGTCTTCTTGACAGTGTAGGACTATATTTTATTTTTTTTTATTTTAAAATTGTATCATTATGATGATCACAGGTGTATTGTACAATGGGCAGTGTGCAATTGGTTGGTTGATGGCAGTCTGTGTATGTACCGAAGGTATTGTTTGTGGTGACAACCTGTGTATGTACTGTATGTATGTATTATGTTATTTAGCCTACTTATGTCCAAGACAAATTTTCTTAGGGACAATAAAAGTATATCCTATCATATTCTGTATACATTTTTATCAGTAGGTTATGAGCAAGTTTATAAACTATTATCCACGATTATATTGCTGCAATTAACATTTACCCTAATGTCCACCACCTTATTTTAACAGACGAGCGACTTGTTTCTGGATCGTGACCCACCAGTTAATCCCTTTATAAGATGTAAAATTATAAATACAACCAGTTGCATCATGCAACATCTATGCAATGCCTTTAACCATTTGGAGCTCAGTAGCTTTTGCATCTACTTTGCATTCGTTAATTTACTTTACCAAAAATCAGTTGTCTAAATATTAAAACAAGAGTATAATATTCTCGGCCTTAACGATACCGTTTGAAAACGTTGGACCGAGTCCAACGCAGTATTAAAAAGGAAACGAGATACACTCCGTGGCCCTCTCACCTGCCGCTCGCACAGGCTGTAATGGCCCGTTAATGTCATTTCGGACTGTCAGTATAACCCAACCCAGCTGAGTCAGTTCGCTTTCTTTGGCAGGGCACCGTGCTCGGTTCTGCAAGCATACCCTTGGGGCCACGCAGCCCGAGATCGCGCCTGGCTCGCCTTGAGCCATATTTTTAATACAAGGGCGAAATGTGTTAGCACAAATCATCGTAATTATGTTCTGTGCGTAGTTTCGCAACGATTATATAAGTTATGTAGCCATTATTGTTCCCGATGGTCTTTCCGTCGCCCATCTTTCGGCGTTTTCAATGCGCCACAAGCCGCCCCAAATGAAATGCTTCTGATGAGCACGTCCATCGGCGTGATAATAACAATCATATGCAATTAACGGGTAATTTACGGACCGATTGGTCTACAGAGGGTGACCCATAGGTCATCGGGTGCGCGCTTTGACGCAGCTCAAATGAATCTGGAGAGGGAAACATAATGCTCCAATGTAAGGAGTGGTCTCGAATCTTCATCCTAAAATTTGATCTCACCAGTGAGGATATCAGAATGAGTCATAAAATCAAATGACAATCATGTAGTTTTTTTCTTTTAGGAAATAAATAATGATTTCAAATGTTATTTTCTTCCACAGCAGGCCTGCTGCTAAAAATAAGCACTGGCGTTCGTGGCTTGTGTGTGGCTGCGTGAACGACAGTAAGCCGCTGTCCATGGTGCTGAAATATTCTACACTTTTAAAAATAAAGGTGCTATGAAGTGTTCTTCCACATTTAAAGCATTTTTGGTTCCCCAAAGAACTTTTCAGTCAATGGTTCTTAAAAAAACATTCTTTCCTTTGTAAAGTCCACCACAAATAACGTTAAAGGTTCTTTATGGCACCATACGGCCCAACAAAGAACCTTTTAAAAACCTTTTTTAAAGAGTGCTGTCAAAACGCAAGAGCGCTTTGATTATATGTTGCTATGATGACTTACCCTCTCCAAAACCTCTCTTAGATTGAAAGCAACAAAAGCTTTTACCTGACAGCTCTCAGTCTTAACTCCCTTACAATCGAGTGCACCAAAGTAACGATGTGCCCTTGGAACATTACTTGAAATCAAATCCCGTTCCGGCAGCGTAATTGTTGAGGAAGGCAAATAAACGAGTGGCAAATGAAATTCTTGCAGGGCAGCTTGCACAAATAGATTGATAATGTGCACCAGCCGCCGTAAAGTACGTTGAGGTTTCGATGTTACCTGTTCTGCATATGAATGTCTCTCCTAACCTGTCCTTCATCCAGGACAAAGTTCTAAATCTCAGAAAGCCTTGAACATCAAAGGCGGTTCATCATCTCGGTGTAATTTAGGGGGACGAGCAAGAAAAGGGCAGAGGAACACAGATCTCCAAAAATTATGTGTTATGAAAAATATCCCAAGTTGAGCTAATTGGAACCAACGAACGTGAGGGGGGATCGGAGAACCTGGTGAAGTGACTTGGGTCAAATGCAGACGGAGAAAACAACAAAACCAATAAACCAAACAAGCAAAAGGGTGATAATGATCAGATCCAGTGAGACTACCACACAATCCAGTGTTTTAGAAAAGCACAGTTTCACAAACTTAACACCTACATACTTTAAATACAAAACGGTTTGGATCAACACCAAGGAACACAGTATGCAAGAAATGAAGGCATGGATTGGTAAAGCTTTCCCCTTTAATTATTGTTTACTCTTGAGAAGCTGCTTATCGTGCGAGTGGCGAGTTGTTTGCGTCAAACGGGAGCTTCTGGTTGTTAGCGCAGTATTGAAAACAGATTAGTGCTTTACCACTAGACACAGTTGGGCATTTCTTTCAAACTCAAATCCAGATTGGAACTCTCAGCTGATTCTTGGCTTCCACCACACTGAAAAAGGAAACATGCCACTTTAGCAAGATGGAGATTATTTCCATTCAGAAGACGTGCAAAGCTCATTTAGAGAAAAATACACAATAGGAGCGACCTAAGCCACACCCCCACAATAAAAGCACTGCAGTTAAAGAAACTGTTCACAAAAAAATATTATTACACTGCAAAAAAAAAAAAAAAAAAAAAACAAGCAAAAAAATCTGCCAATGGGGTAAGCAAAAAAATCTTGAACAGTTTTCTTAAACACTTAATTCAAGAAAATTCAAGAAAAATTTGCTTACCCCATTGGCAGATTTTTTTGCTTGTTTTACGCACAAAATCACTTAAATTTTATATTTTTGGTCTAAAAACTAGACTTATTTTCTTGGGTCGTTTTGCTCATCAAGAAAAAGCATCTTAATTTTTGAATTTTTTGATATTTTTACTGAAAACAAGATAAAAATACTAAGATTTTTTTTTTCTTGAAAATCATTTTTTGCAGTGTAGTATCACGAAATTACATTCCTATAGTCACATAATTTTCGCGTAAGTCTTTTCCGTGATGCAAAATAGGACAAAACAGTTGAGTAACAAATACATGACAGTGACACGTAAACAGAAATGCGTGAAATGTTTACGCAAAAAGGTGGAAAAACGTGTCAGTGTCATGGAAAAGACTCACAAAATTACATGACTATTGATACATAAATTGATGATACACATTGTTGCATGAACACTATGATAAAAAACAGTTAAAGGATTAGTCAATTTTCTTAAAAAAAAAAAATAAATAATAATCCAGATAATTTACTCACCACCATGTCATCCAAAATGTTGATGTCTTTCTTTGTTTAGTTGAGAAGAAATTATGTTTTTTGAAGAAAACATTCCAGGATTTTTCTCATTTTAATGGACGTTAATGGACCCCAACACGTAACAGATTTAATGCAGTTTAAACTTGCAGTTTCAAAGGACTCTAAACAATCTCAAACGAGGCATAAGGGTCTTATCTAGCAAAACGATTGTCATTTTTGACAAGAAAAATAAAAAATATGCACTTTTAAACCACAACTTTTAAACCGGTCCTGTGACGCGCCAGCGCAACCTCACGCAATACGGCATCACGTCAAAAGGTCACGGATGACGAATGCGAAACTACGCCCCAGTGTTTACAAGTGTGGATAAAGAGAACCGTTCCAATGTTGTTGTATGTTGAACGAAAAAATTTATGTCTTTGTGTCAGTTTATTGTTTAAAATGGTCCGCAAATGTGCGTTTCATATATGTAACACGTGACCTTTCCACGGCATTACGCAATTACGTGAGGTCACACTGGCACATCACAGGACCGGAGATAGACTAGAAGTTGTGGTTTAAAAGTGCATATTTTTTATTTTCTTGCCAAAAATGACAATCGTTTCGCTTGATAAGACCCTTATGCATAATTTTGGATTGTTTAGAGTCCTTTGAAACTCTGTTGAAATGGCAAGTTTAAACTGCATTAAAACTGTTAAGTGTTGGGGTCCATTAAAGTCCATTAAAATGAGAAAAATCCTTGAATGTTTTCCTCAAAAAACATAATTTCTTCTTGACTGAACAAAATAAGACATCAACATTTTGGATGACATGGTGGTGAGTGAATTATCTGGATTTTTTTTAAGAAAATGGACTAATCCTTTAAATTTCTTTTTTTTTCTGATGAATACAAAAGATAAATGATGGTAAGCACACAGCTGATTGTAACCATTGACTTCCATAGTAGGAAAACAAATATTATGGAAGTATTGTGAAAGATGATGATGAAGATATTTTGAAAAATGATGGTAACCGAACAGTTGACGGTACCCATTGAATTCCATCATATTTGTTTTTCCTACTATGGAAGTCAGTGGTTACAATCAGCTGTGTGCTTAGCATCATTTATCAAAATATCTTCTTTTGTGTTCATCAGAGAAAAGAAATTCATACAGGTTTAGCACAACACGAGGATGAGAAAATGATAACAGAATTTTCATTTTTCGGTGAACTATCCCTTTAACTGTGGAAATTCCTTAATGCATTGTCATTTTAGCCCCACCAGAAATTGACGGAGACAGGGGGACAGTACAAGAGATTCTCACCCGCATGTGGCTCCATCTTTTTAATCAGTGGTTTGGAAACCTGTGACCTCCGACCCCGCGACTGTCTCACAGCACCTGTGCCACAGCCAGCCGTGTCACCTCGCTGTCATGTCAGCTCCACTACGGCCTTTTACAGTGACTGTGGTTGTCTGGACCCACAGAGCCCCTGATTGCTCCCCAGGGAAGATGTTCGAGAGGTGGGCGAAGCCACCTGCCACTGCCCTACAGCGACGAAAGCTGCTCGGTGTGACGCAAGGCCTGGGGTTCATCGTGAAACCGAGAGTGGAAACCAATGCATGATGCTGCCAAAGACCTTTCCACAATAGAAAAGGAGAGAAAGACAGGGGAAAGAAGAGGTAAAATTACTTCACTGTTGGAACGAGTGACAGTGTTGGCTCCTTCCAAGTGAAAAACTGTGCCTATGGAGACAGCAAAGTCACTCAGGACCAATTTTCCTTCTGCTAAACCAGGTGCAAGCAATTACATGAAATGATTGGACAATCAGTCAGTCTCAAATACTCCGAAGGCACCATAAACTTTCTATCATGTGTTTATGTTTCAGGTGCTGTTTCTGGGCAGCAACCACTCCAAAGGGAGAGAAAGGTGACAATAGAAAAAGCTCTGACATGCTTTATGAGGTATTTCTGTGAAAATAGCCGACCTGTCTGTGGCAACAAGAAAGCATAAACAACCTGTTGTACCTTTTAACTGTTGTATCCTTTAAAAAGACCCAGGGGGAATTTGAAAATACTGCCGCTAAGCTAAATTACTTCGGGTCCTTCGGGGACTCTTTGTAAGAGCCATATACATTCATTTTGTGCAGGGTATGCAACAGAATGCACAGTTATAAAGAATTTTAGACTACATATGGGACAATGTAATCTGTACAGATGTCCATTAACGGCAGATAAAAAACAACTCATGTGTCCCCTGTCTATTGCAGGTTACAGCAGTTACAGTATAGGGTCTATAGCCATAATAGCGACTAAAATACAACTGAAACCTTAAGGAAGGGTCACAGATGTGATTTATTTTTTGTATTTCTTAATAATTATTTATTTTTTATTTGTTATTTTGTATTTGTATCTGCTTGGTAATTATTATACTGTTATTTTTGATTTAAGAAAATGCTATTGTTCAACAAAAATTAAACAAAAGCTTATCACATGGCTTGACACTGACAACTAAAACATATCAAAACAGTAAACTGAGGTGTTATTTATTTGCTGTGCAAAAATGACAGTTTGTGAAAACGCATCATTTTAAATGACTTTATAAATGCATCAAAAACACAGACATGCTATAATCACTGCAAAAATAAATAAATAAATAGTTATTGTGCGTTAGTAGGATTAAGAATGCACCAATATAACATTTCTGTTGATACAGAATGACATTTAAACTGAAAAAAATTATTAATTCAATTTACACATTTTTTAAGGTAAGTGGTTGCAATTAATTAATTTAAGCTACATTTAAAAAGAATGAATGAATAAATAAATAAATAAATAATAAAAAACTACAACAACTTACATTACAACCAATTACAAACAAAATTTAGTAAATTGAATTAATAATTTTTTTCAGTATACCAACATCGACAGATACCGATATAGTTTTGCACAGCATGAGTTTTGATGTGTTTTTATTTGCTAGGATAAAATCTGGCCTGATCATTGGCTGTTTTTAAACAATTGGCCGATGTCTGATAAAATGTATTGATACAGATTAAGTACAATTCAACCTATTATTTTAAGTTTGGGCTGTAAAATGTGGACATAACTTATAAAAACAAGTTGAAATTGTTTAACTTTATTTTTTAAGTTACAGTAACATAAAATATATATTTTGATTTGAAAGAAAAATTGCATATTTAAAGTTATTAAATGAAAAGTTCGGTATTTTAGACTTAAAGCCCTGTTTTCAGATTGTTTATGGTGAAATAGAATGGTTTTGACTGAAATTTCGACATTTGCTGCTGCCCTGAGAATTTTAGCGTGTTTGTGTTTCATCTCACACCTCTACTAAAGCAATAAACCCCGAGAAGCAGTGGGTTACCAGTGCATTTTATAACAGCTAAGGGGCGTTGTTAGGCACGACGCGAAGCGGAGTGCCTAAACCCCCTTAGCTGTTATAAAATGCACTGGTAACCCAACGCTTCGAGGGGTTTATTGCGTTTATAAAACGGTTACTTCATATGCATAACGTTAGCGGGATTTTATCAAATAAAACCCAAAAAAGTTGTAATTATATTAGTACAAATATTACTCTTCCGCCAAACAAAGTAGTTCCTCAGAATCAAGTGTGACTGAAACAGAGCGCAGTTCCCAACCAACACAGACACAGCAAAGACTCAATGAAAATATGATTTAAGACTGTGGTGTTTATTTTATAAATCACCATTCATCTAATTTATACATTAACATTTATATCGTGCAACTGTTGAAGTGATGATCAAATATGCTTGGAAGCATGCTGAACTCTTTCCCCGTCAGCGTACGTTGCCACCCAGTTTTAGTTGAATGCCTTCCAGAAAATTATCTTCTTTATATAAACATAAAATATCAAATGAAAGAACAGACCATCCGCTTTGAAACAAAAACAAACAAAAAAACATTTCATCCTACCTTCATTTGATCTCTTATCACCTCTCAATTTTTTTTATTAAAAGCGGAGATAATTCCATTTTTGTGAAGAACTTTAGTAAGAGATCAGATTCAGACGGAGCCATGAACAGTACTACACGGTGTTTTCAGTGAATGCGTCAGTGTTTAAGTTGGGTAAGATCGCCACCCAGTGGATAATAGCGGACGTGTGAACTTGAGTTATAAAATCCTCAGACAACGTTTTCTCTTTATCGACGAGATGACTCAACAATATTTATTGACATTCATCTGGATATCGCCATTAGTTGTGCAATTGTAGACAAATTAAAAATATGATTTAAGACTGTGGTGTTTATTTTCATAAATCAATACGCAGTAACAGTGGCGCAGTGATACTTATGTAATGTGGTCTGAACCGTGAGGTTACCGGTGTATTTTATCACGGCTTAGAACGCGTTTCAACCAATCAGAATGAAGAACCAGAACTGCCCGTTTTATAAAATGGGTTTAATGGTGCACTGGAACAATCCTTCCTAAAATGCACTAAACTTTCGTTTACAAAGACGTGAAACTCACCGAGTGGTCCGGGGTGTTCACTGGTATGCTCTCACAAAAATCGCTGCAAAAGACGCATTTCAACAGGTTTTATCGTAGTTTTTACCAACTCCATTGACATGTATTAGATGTCCTGTGAGGTACGGTATTACTCCGCGCCGGGAACTTTGTTTCTATTCTTGCAATTGGCAATGGCGGATTAGCGCCACCACCTGGGCTGGAGTGTCTATTATTCAAGCTCTAAGCGGAAGAATGTACGGGTGTGAGGCGTTTGGAAAAATAGGTCCACAAGTTAACAACGAATGCTAAAACAGCTGTTGGAAAGCATCTTTTGCAGCGATTTTTGTGTGAGCATATCAGTGAACACCCCTGACCACTCGGTGAGTTTCACGTCTTTGTAAACGAAAGTTTAATGCATTTTAGGAAGGATTGTTCCAGTGCACCATTAAACCCATTGTAGAGGTGTGAGGTGAAAAAATTCTCAGGGCAGCAAATGTCGAAATTTCAGTCAAAACCATTCTATTTCACCATAAACAATCTGAAAACAGGGCTTTAAGTCTAAAATACCGAACTTGTCTTTTAAAGGGAAAGTTCACCCAAAAATGAAAATCCTGTTATCATTTACTCACTCTCATGTTGTTACAAACTTTTTCATTTCATTGTTCTGATGAACACAAATAAAGATATATTGAGGAATGTTTGTAACCAAAACGATCAGAGACCCCATTAACTTCCATATTATTACCCTACTATGGAAGTCAATGGGGCTTCTAAACGGTTTAACATGAACTAACAATGAGCAAAACATTTTTTTTTTACTTTTATAAAGTCTAAAGTCGTAACTGTTTAACATTAGTTAGTGCACAATGAAATAATATGAACAATTGTATTGCCATTAACAAAGATTAATTAATGCTGAAAAACTATACAGTATTGCTCATTGTTAGTTCACATTAGCAACTACATTTACTAATGTTAACAAATATAACCTTATTGTAATGTGTTAGCAATGTACTGTGTATTGTCCTCACTGAAAGCATGTCAAGACTGTGCAAGTCACTACAATGTGCAAAGTCACTCGCCAACCTAATGTGGACCAAACCAGAGGAAATGAGGTCAATTAGATGTCCAACATCACTGAGCCTTCCACACCTGAACACAAGGCACTTTAACAAAAGCATTACAAAAACCTCTACCGGATTACAAGAGCAAATGTTTGCGTCTGCAGCCATCCAACCCATCGTCTCTGACATTTGACATGGGCTGTGTCCTCAGCATCTAATCTTGCTTGGCTCCTGGGAGATTGCGGAGCAGCGGCAATGCCATTATCTAATGACAGGGCTGAGATGCCGCATAAACATGCTGTATATTTAGAACTGGCCCAAGGGTGCTCTTTAGGAGGTTAACATCCACTGACCCTGCCACGACCTTCTCTTTGGCGCTTTGCCCGACCCATTAGACTTGGCTTTGCTTCTTAAAAGCATTGTTAGGGAAAGCATTTTATCCAGACGTCAGGAAAACATACCTGGATGAGTTGTGAGGTCGGGGGGTAGAGAGCGAGAAGGAGTGAGCGACAGTGTAAATTCAGACTGATATAATCAGAAAATCCTATTTACAGAGGACGCAACAGTACTTAACACTTTAAAACACACTGTAAAAAAATTGCGGTAATTATGCAGCTGGTTGCCAGTAACGTAGAAGATATAGACTGAAAATGTTTCATTTTAATTAGAACAAACTGTTGCCAGTAAATAACATAAATGTAAAATCTACAGTAAGTTACTGGCAGCTAGTTGCAAGTAATACCCAGCAATACTGTAATTTCTAAAGATATTTTTTTCAGTGAACATTTGAAAATGCATTACATAACAAATTATCAAACCACTTGGAATTAAATGAATAAACCTAAATCTCTTCTTAAGCAAAACATTTGATGAAAAAATTCAAGAATTTGTATATTAATGTGAATGACAATTTTACTCACACCAATATTCTGCTAGGACACCCGTGAGAGGAACTTGAGAGATGCTGACATATATAAACTAAACATTACTTAGGACTGGCTGGTTAAAAGCAATTGAAATAAAATGTCTACACTCTAAAAAATGCTGGGTTATTTTCAACCCAGCCTTGGGTCAAAAAAGGGACGAGCCCAGCCCCTTGGTATGTCACATATTCTGAGTTGTTTCAATCCAAAATGCTGGGTTGTTTTAACCCATTGTTGTGTCAAATATAAACATTTTCTGGGTTAAATTAACCCAGCGGCTAGGCTTGTCCCTTTTGACCCAACGGGTTAAATATAAATATAAAAATAACCCAGCATTTTTTAGTTTAGATCTGAGGAAAGGTCTAACATCACTTGTATGCATACTTTCAGGCCGCGGTATGTACAGTATAAACTTAAGTGTATATTTGTAGTAACTGTTCATAATTTTTCTGTAGTTCTTGCAACAGCTTTCTTTACTGTACTGTCATGTAAAAAAGACCATGCAGTCTTCAAAATACATTTAATTTTCATATGTAATGTTCTTCATGTAGTATAAATCATAAAAACAACCAGTTTAAAAAACAAAAACATTTTTAAAACATTTTGCATGCTATTCGGTCTTTAACTTCATTTGAGTGCATTCTTTAACCAAAAAACACCAAATCCTCCATAAATACTGTATGTAGACATGGACCCTGTGTGACCGTGTGTGTGTCAGGATAGAAAGTGACAGAACCTCACGCTCCCACAATCCTCCTCTCCTCACTTCACCCGTCCATCCGTCACAGCCATGATCTTTAGCTTCATTAGCATGAGAATTGGGAATGATGAGATAGCTGGCATCAAATGCCAGCCGCCTGGGAGACGACGACGATGCTCTGCCCGTCCCTGACACACACACACACACACACACATAGAGAGAGAGTGCGCAAATCATGAGATTCATTTTAAAGACATAGCTGCACATTTGCCAGACACACACACAGAGACACACACAGGATAGCAGAAAGAGCTCTTTCATCGCCGCTCCTCAAGGAGCATCTGCCAGATATCTTTAAACTGGTTTGCGCTGTCGTCTTAAGTCACTTCAACTAGTTCAAAGCCTAACACTGCTAACGCTCACTTCTGTTAAAGAATCTGCTGACTTTTAAAAACTCACAAAGTGGATGTTTATAATGTGATTTTTTCTCTACTAAAATAATAACAGAAATTACGTTTATATTTATGCATTTCGGCACGCAGTAACATCATCACTCCTGACTACTTTCCCTCTCGCTCAAACTTCCGTCAATATTACTGTGCTCAAAGTCAAAGTGCTGCAAACTAAGTGCTCTTCTGCCATACAATATAGTTCTCGTTTTTTATCTGCTTAAAAATCGCCACATTTTGTTTTGTGCCACCATACTTACTTGTGTAACTGCTCATGTAACTTATGTCTTTAAATAGAGAAAACATGTTTGGTGACTTTTAAATTCATCCCTGTTTGGATCCTAAGGAATGAATGGGGCTAGGCTAAATGCTAACACATTCACAATGCGCTGTGCAAAGATTAAGTGAATGCATTGAATAAAGACATGTTTGTATTAATTCGTCTAAGTTGAGGTAAGAACATAGTAAAATATTGAAAAACGGTGGTGTTTTCCTTTAAGGTATTAATGGTAATATAGCTATATCCTAACATCAATGTAAGCAAATCTTTCTGTATTAAAGTGCAACTGATTACAGTGTTTTGTGCATATCTGTGTTCCTATGGAAATGTTAAATGGCATTATCTCTTGCACTGCATGTACGTGTGAGACTGTGTGTATCATTCACAGATGGGATTAAAATGTTTATATGAACCGCAGATTGTTTGACTGTAGACAAGTTAACACAACAACCTACCTTCAGCATTATCATACAAAAAGTGCTGCGTGCTGACAGAATACAGAATGAGAGAGAAATGAAGAGAGAGAGAGAAAGAAGGAAGCAAATTAATCATTTCATGACTTTCACAGGATGTAGAGATTGCTCACTGTTTTCTCGAAAACACCCTCATTAGTATCTTTCCTCCAAATTAAGCCGCAGAAAGAAGCCAAAAACGGTGCAATCTAGTACTCTGTTGAATTATTGGTAATAGTGTTATGCCAATTTTTTTCAAGGTTTCTGGTTTAAAAAAATCAACAGGAAGTTAACATGCTGATTTTAGTGTTTGCTTGTCAATAAATCAGACTAAACTTTAGAGGAGCTCTAAAATGTGACCCTGCTTTAAAGAAAAAACACCACCGTTTCCAATATTTGACTATGTTCTTACCTCAACTTAGACAAATTAATACATTCAGGTACCTATCTTTTTTCAATGCCTGAACTTGTGAATGTGTTAGCATTTAGCCTAGCCCCATTCATTCTTTGAGATCCAAACAGGGATGAATTTAGAAGCCACGTTCTATGTTTTCCATATGTAGCCTCTTATGGAACGGCTGAAATTCCACAAGGGGGCGCATTTGTTCCTCAGACGTTGCACAATAAACATGACATCCGAATATATTCATTATAAATCATGAATGAAAAGTGAGATTCGAACGAATGTCTGTTAGTGAACTTATTGTATACACTATTTATATCGTAATTCGGTCAGAAACGTCAAGATTGTGAGATGAACAAATCGTTTTGGATTAAAAGGCTTGGATATTCCATTTCCTTGGACTTTTGGGGATTTATGAACAATTTGTTTTGGACTATTTCACCGAAGCGGATAAAGGAAAGATTTTGAAGGTAAGTAAATATCCTAAATCGGCGCCGCCCGGTTCAGGTAACTAACAACTAGATTACAGTTTTATGACTGCTAAAAATCATATTATGCTTTCTGTGTGCGCTTAATGGAATCCCGAAAGTCTAAGCTTTACAACGATGTGCCGCATGACCGTATATTTTGAAGATTTAATGCTTCAAAGTTACAATGACGTAATGCAGCCTCACGTGCAAGGGAGGGGGTGTGCCGTGTACGGCACAGTGTTCCTTATCAGGTTAAAGACTGTTACATGAGTAGTTACACGAGTAAGCATGGTGGCACAAAATAAAAGATGGTGATTTTTTTAAGCGGATAAAAAATACGAGCTATATTTTATGGCGGAAGAACACTTAGTTTGCAGCACTTCGACCTCTGGAGCAGTAACATCATCAACCCTGACTACTCCTCCTCTCGCTTAAATTTCCGAAAATATTGCTATGTCCCAGGTCAGAGTGCTGCAAACTAAGTACTCAATTTTTATCTGCTGTTTGGATCCTAAGGAATGAATGGTGCTAGGCTAAATGCTAACACATTCACAATGCGCTGTACAAAGATTAAGTGAACGCATTGAAAAAAAGATAGGTATGTATTAATTTGTCTAAGTTGAGGTAAGAACATAGCAAAATATTGAAAAACTGTGCTGTTTCCCTTTAAAATGTGAAACACAGATAAAGTCATAAAAAATGCAGCACAAAGTTAAAACAACTTCAAAGTCAATTCAACCTACTATTTTAAGATTTGGCTTAAAAAGTTGACATAACTAATACATTCAAGTTGAAATGGTTTAACTTAATTTTTTAAGTTAAACTAACATAAAAATGTGTGTTTATTTGCCAAAAATGCTGTGTATTTTTTACAGTGCTGTTTTTTGTTTTACATAAATCATCAAATTGTACATAATGGTAAAACCATTTAGTGAGTATATAACTATAATATATTTAATATTGACTGAGTAAGGTCAAAGATCGAAAACAGTGTAAAATATTTGTTTTGAATGAAATAAAACTTTAATGCTTTCAATCTCAAAATTACATCATGAGACTTTACAGACATTGGGCCCTATTTTAACGAACTGAAATGCAAGTGTGAAGCGCAAAACGCAAGTGACTTTGTGGGCGGATCTTGGGCGCTGTTGCTATTTTCCCGGCGTGAGAAATAACTCTTGCGCCAGGCGCAAATCAATAAGGGGTTGGTCTGAAGTAGGTTCATTATTCATAGGTGTGGTTAGGCCGTAACCTCAAATAAACCAATCAGAACGCTATCCAACATTCCCTTTAAAAGCAAGGGCGCAAGTTCCAAGGCGGGTTGCTATTATTATGACGGATTTACCAGGTGCACGCCAGGAGCGGTTCACAGCCGAGTAGACCGACGTTCTTGTAAGAGCAGTCAAAGACAGAGAAGTTGTTTTGTATGGGGATAGGAGAAACCCGCCCAAATTAGCGTCGGTTAAACAGGCGTGGGAGGAAATAGCCACAATTGTCTCATCAGCTGGCATCCCCAGGACGTTGCGCCAAGCGCTACAATGATGTCAGGAGACGGGGGAATTCCAAGCTTGCCAGCATAAATCGGGCACGCCGTGTAACGGGAGGTGGATCTGCCTACACATGACCTGACGCCAGCAGAGGACATCGCTGCGTCCACCCTCACCGCTGAAAGGGTTGAAGGCGGTTTGGGGGCTTTGAGATCGGACCCAAGAAACGCAAGCAGTCCAACCCCAAAGTACACTTACAAATCCAGTTCACATACATT
The DNA here is from genome assembly GCF_030506205.2 of Paramisgurnus dabryanus. Lineage (NCBI taxonomy): Eukaryota > Metazoa > Chordata > Actinopteri > Cypriniformes > Cobitidae > Paramisgurnus > Paramisgurnus dabryanus. Next base: position 8,726,082 of record NC_133354.1, read on the forward strand.
AAGCTTTCTTATGAAAACATTTTAACTATTATTTACATAAAATAAACGTAATACAGCCACACAACAAACTTATGAAAATATTTTAATCGTTATTTGCATGAGAATTTTTTAACGCCACCACACAATAAATAAAAACTATCACCACAATGCTCACCACAATGAAATACCTTATCTCATGTGTTAATATTTTTTATTGTAACAATTTATGATTTGCAAAAATAACTGTTGCATCTGTGTAGATTAGATAAGCAAAGTGTGTGCGCGTTGTGCACGCTATACATTATGGTCAAGCATGCGCCCTTAAAATAGCATAATGAACAACGCGCAACGCGCCACTGACTTTAGACTACTTTTTTTTGGTCAGTGGCGCAATTGTTTTTTGAAACTGGAAAATAGTATCAGGGATGGTTTGCGCCGGAACACGCCTCCTTTTTTGCGCTGAACCGCCCAGGGAGCGCAAGTTCATTCCCTAGTTTGCCGACTTGCGTTTGTGGAGGGAAAAACCCGCTGTGCACCAGTGCAAAATACAAATGATACATGCGTCACTGACAAAGTCAATTGCGCTGGGTGCAAGATAGGGCCCAGGGTCACATACTGTACTGTATGTGAAATTAAATAATCTTTTATCTTTTCATGTAAAATACGTAGAATTACATTGAAAATAGATCAGAAAAGTTGTTTTATTCAAACTAAACTTCCAAATGTGTTGCTTTGAACTTTTGCGACGAGATGACATGCACACCCACATTTGCATGTCAATAATGCCCATCGTATTTAGTGCCTGCCCAGACTACTTTATTGAGGTTATATGCTATTATTTATAAACACTGGAAGAACAAATGCTAGTAAAATTATGCAAACCTTGTACTGTTTCTGGCTGTATGCTAGGAAACAAAGCAGAATAAATGCTGAGAGTCAAAGAGATGGTCATAAAAAAACGAAATTATTAAGTTTAGCAAATAACCATAATTGTAATAACAGGTAAACTATGTTTATAATGTTTTCGAAGAACATTATTGTAGCTATAGTAATAAGAGTTTAAATATAATCCACATTCGGTTTTCTGTTTCTATTTGGTGACCGTCAAACTATGCAAATAAGGTCTACACAAAACCCTTAAGATAAAAGGACAAATCCTTTATAAAAGACTGTTATTCTTTTCCAGATTCTTCAACCTCCTCTATCTGTAATTAGGAAGGCAGAGGAAGATGATATTTACTGTAATTGGCGCCTCAAACATCTTAATTAGCAGAAATGCGGTAAAACACAACTCATTAAGACATTCTTTGCCATGTGATACATCAGTAGGTTATTTCCTTGGTAACTCGATGGCAAGCGAGAAAAGTTGCACCTTATAAAAAAGCTCTTATGCACCCATACACTCCTTTTACAGTGTTTACTCTAAAACGGATGTATATAATGTGGACACAGCTGTCGAGGGCCATTTCCAGTTGTGATCTGTCCTCCTAATGACCTCCATATGTCTATCACAACATCAGATCACATCAAAAATAACACGGTTCGTCAACTATAGCCCCCCGACGAACAGCGTCTCGGGGGGGTCGGGGTCTCTCTCGCTTGCACGCCCACACAGGTGTCTAAAAGTGCCTGCGGTGGTGACTCAGTTGCTATTATTCTATCCGATCTCCCTCTGTGCCATATGGGAGTTGTACATGAATGTACCTAATTACCATATAAAAGAAGGTCAAGTGTCCGGTATCCCAGTACATTGACCCCTTTTAGTGTCGCTTTGATGTCTTAACTCACAGGTTGCCTCGAAAGCAATCTGATTGCGGTTGAACTTGATATTTTTGAGTTATAATAACCACTGCAGTAGTTGTAATAGCTTAAAAGTGTTTTGCAAGTACTTGTAAGGGGGTGTATTAACTAGATTTAAAGTAGGGACAGGGCCACCATTACTTTCCTAAACTGCACATGCATGCAAAAGTCCTGACGTATCAGTAATTTGTTTTATGCTCAGGGTGAACTTGAACTTACTGTATACTCAGGGTGTTTACAGTATTACAGGATGCCACATATAGGCTCACTTTCACAAACAACAACACTTACAGTGTCTCAAAGATCTTGTGTAATTATTTTTATCATGGCAATCCAAAATCTCTCCATATATTTCTATAGTGGCCTCTTCTGTGATGTATACAGTAATAAGTGATGTGTGGTTGCGACCTATGGTATGTGTGTGCCTGATCCACTGACTAGATGTAACACAGCAGGTACATTTACATGCAACCAAATAATCCATTTGTAATCGTATTGATGTCTCAATCGGACTGAAAAGCCTTCATGTAAACACCTTAATCAATACGATTGAGGTTGATCGGATGCACATTTTGATCGCATTGAAATGGGTGGTGTAGCGATCAGCAGGAGAAAAGTATGCATGTAAACGCGTGAACCGTAGGATTTTCTCAATCAAATACAAAATATCTTGTGCACATGCGCAGAAGAATTGTGCTTTAGTTATCGTCTTATATTTACTTCTTATTTACATCACATGCTTCTCGACACGAAATGGGGCATCATACATTATTTAGGGCGCGGTGCACGATTAAAAAAATTAGGGATGCACTGATAGGATTTTTTGGGCCGATACCGATACCTATTTAAACAGACAACTTCTGGCCGATACCGATGTCGGTACCGATATTAAACACTTGTATACAACTACTATACAGTTGGTCTATTAGCTAGTTTATTTCTGCATCAAATTATTTTTACTGAACATGGATTGGATCTTATTAACATTCAACTGACCAACATAATAAGAGAGGCACAAATTAAGCTAAAAGAAATATAATAAGACAACATGACAACCTTCAAATGTGGTTTTTGCTATTCAGCATTTATTTTATTTACAACATTAACTCATTTTTTACATATAATGGATTTCTTTATGCAGTTAATTAATAAACAATCGGCATCGGCCTTTCTCGTGCTATTGCCGATATGCCGATGGTTTCAAATTCATCAAAAATCGGCTGATAAATATCGGCGGCCGATACATCGGTGCATCACTAAAAAAAATGCTTTGGAAAAAGGGAGTCGGGCCAAGTACCAAAACACACTTGTAGCCAATCAGCAGTAAGGGGCGTGTCTACCAACTGATTTGTTGCCTGGGTTGTGTATGTGTGGGTAGGGTCTATCAAAAAAGGTCCTGATTCTATTGGGTTAGGGGCGTGTTTGTTTAGGTAATTTCAAATGTCAACATTGGCTTTCAGAGATCGTGCACCCCACCTTTAAGGTAATGCGTTTTCTAGCGTTCAAGTGTACTTTGATAAAAGCAATAAAATAACACTGTGCCTTTTGAAAAGTGTGTGTTTTCTTTGACTTTATCTGACAAACTTCTTAAGAACAACTTTCTCCAACGCAACTTTGACTTTGTACATTTATCCAGAGATAAAGCGTGAACTTGACGAGAGTTGCTGTGGGCTGCGTTGCCAAGTCCTCTGCTTTTTGGGGGATTTCAGATTTGGGGTCCTTACATTTTTTTTTCTGTGGATTAACTCTTTCCCCGCCATTGACGAGATAACTCGTCAATTAAGAGAAAACGCTTCCCTGCCAATGACTAGAATTTCCGGCTTTCCGCAATACCGCTATTATCACACATCCGCAACCTATACAACCTGGAAGTAGCGCCTCACGTGAAAGAGAACGCATAGTCACTTAATTTTTTGCTAATTTTTCCGTGGCATTCTCACGGATCTCCGCATATTTGGACTTTCTTTTCCGTGGCATTCTCACGGATTGGTTACTCAACTGTTTTGTCCTATTTTCTTACCATTGTCGCTTCGGTTTAGGGTTAGATTTACATAAAATGACATCCCTACCCAAACCCGACTCTAACCCCAACACCAGGCAACAATTGATTAAAGTTTAGAAAATATAAAAGAATACATCAGAAAAAATAGGATAAACCAATACTTAAAGTGACATACTAACGCAAACACCAAATCTAACCCTAAACCGAAGCGACAATGGTTTGAAAATAGGAAAAAGCAGTTGAGTAACCAATCCGTGAGAATGCCACGGAAAAGAAAGTCCGTGGCAGGGCCACAGAAATATGCGGAGATCCGTGAGAATGCCACGGAACAATTAGCAAAAAATTCCGTGACTATCCCACGGAACTTTGTTAGATCATGTTGAAGAGAAAGAACTCTGTGTATGTTTTAAATATCGCTCTGCATCTGATCTCTATCAAAAGTCCTTTACAAAAATTGAATTATCTCAGCATTTTGCTCAAAATTGGGTGTTTTTGAAGAAACCTACCCATATTTGAGAGGTGATAAAAAGATAACAAGGTAGGATGAAACTTTTTTTTGTTTGAAAGCAGCGGGTCTGTTCTTTCATTTGATATATTGTTTGTTTATATATTTAAAGATGAACATTTTCTGGAAGGCATGAAACTTTTGTAAAAAAAATCATGAAAAATGCTGGCGCTGGCTGGCAACTTTCTTTTTTTAAACGCTGGCGCCGAAAGATGAAAGTATTTTGTTTATTAGTTATTGGTATTTGGGCTGTGAAAAGTCACTGGGATGCTGTTGGGATAGTTTTGAATGTGCATTGGGCTGGTTTTGATATGCAAATCTGGCAACCCTATGTGCTTGTGCAGACATTTGGTTCAAATTATATAAACAAAAAACTTGAATTACACTGGATTGTTTGTGGTACATGTGAATTGTCGTGAATTCAGTTGGATTGACAATTTTTTGCATAGCCAGTGTGGTCAGATTTAATCCGTCTTGTGATAAGTGTGGTCCACAGTACCTCATTTTATGACATATACCTTGTTTATGTTAAAACCCATCTCGGGGGAAGAGATCTGAGGTGGACTGTGCTAATACAAGTAAATAGAAGTAAACTGTGTTCAGTCCACCTTGTGAAGCGGTCAGGTTCTTGTGGACACTAGAAAGAAAAAACTGCCTGATCAAAATGTGGAAAATCTTATTTTGGACATTTATCAGCAGTATGCTGTGAAAATATACATTTTGGCAAAGATTTTTATCCAAAGAGTCTTACATTTTATCATTATGTATGTTCATGTATAGCTCAGTGGTATTAGCAACGCGAAAGGTCATGAGTTTGAACCCAAGGAACACACATGCTGATAAAAATGTATACCTTGTAATGCAATATAAGTTGCTCTAAAAGCGTTCCTGGGAATCATCCATATGACTTTTGTGCTGCTAACGCAATGCTCTACCAATTAAGCTACAGGAATCTGAATAATCCGAGATGCTAAAACCAAGTTAATGTGCACAAAAGTGCCACAATTCTCAACATATTCATTCATTGTGCATGCCTTTTTTAGCCCCTTGGTGGGATTAGCAATTTCACAATAAGCCTAAAACCCCTAAACAAACACCAGAAGCAATTAGCGTGCATTGACAATCTGCTGTTTTTGCAGGACCATCCTCTTTTCTTGTAGTCTGTCAGCATCATCATCACAACAAGACAGGAACAATTAAAAAGCAAGCTTTGTACAGTTAGGCTACATAAAACCCCCCAGTTTCCTAAACCCACACAGCTGCAGTCTGTTCCTTTTGGCTCGGATTCCCCGGCCTTGTCAAGGCACAGTTTAGAAGCAAAGCGAGATGTCAATACACATTTCTGGAGAGCAGGGAAGCAGGCAGGAGTCACCTGGCTCACAGCGTGACAGATGCCACACAGAAGCGATGAGAGCAAAAGCATAGGCTGTTACAGACATGTAAAAACGGAAGCCGGTATATTACAGAAAAATGCAATGTGAATGTAAGTACTGGGTCCTTCTGCTTTGCTGAACGTGGCAGCGTTTCGGTTGCATCTGCTTCTCTCTCTGACCAACCAATTTGGTATGCAATTGCAGCGCCCGCTGCCATCTGCAAACCTATGTTTGAGTGTGTGTGTGGCTGAGTGACCACGTCCTGATAGGCTTGCAGGCATCAGCACAGGCTGCTGGAAAGATAAGATTCCTGGGTGGGTTGGCTGCAGGCGGGGGCCTCCGCTCCCTCCTCCGTGGACCCGCGGGCGAAGAGAGGGCGCAGCGTTATCAGGGCAGCACAAGGCAGGCTGGGTATACACCCTTCCTTTAACTTTTCCATTCTTTGCCTGGCACTGTGCGAATGCACCCGCACTGTGCCCTCTCTGCCCAATATAGTAAACATCTGCACGCAAATTGTGGGAGAACCAAAAATGGTTCTTCTATGCATGGCATCGCTGTGATTTGCACCTTTATTTTTAATCAGTATGACAACTGCGGCTCATATTGCTTCCCTCAATGGGGCCACTGGCAATGAAAACAAACCAGAGATAAAAAATCGAACCATATGCTGACAGAAAGAAATCCAAGTAATCACACGCCTCCACCCCGTCGCAGTTTTCTATTGATGAAAATGAATGCAAGTTCTCCAACACGCTGCTAATAACAAATTAGCCTGTTTGTTAGGGGAAAATGTAATCAGCTCGAGGAGGTGAGGAGACACTTGAAGGTTAATTGGAAACGGCCTCTCAGTAAATGTCAACGGAAATTTAGGGTTTGCTCTCCGCGGTTGACTCTACTCTCAGACACCCTTACCCGGGATAGGACTGTGGCATAAAGCCCTCATCTCCCCCTCTCTGATGGAACAAAGACAAGAATCAAAATATGGTAGAAAAACCTAGAGACTTTAACTTTAAAGTTAGTGAGCTGCCTACATAAGCGGACTCAAAAATACACAATAAAACATTTCTGACTGTATGGTTCAGAACCTTTAACATCCAAAGAACCTTTCAAAGTTACAGTATTTTCAGTTGAGAATTTTTTGCTTGGACTATAAAGATAAGAAAGGTTATTTTAAGGACCTATGACTGAATTGTTGTTTGGGGATCCAAAAATGGTTCTTATATGGCATGAGCAGGCTACAAAAAGCATAAGGCAAACTCAGTAAAAAAATGAATCAAAAGAAATTGTCAAAATAGTCCCAAGCTGTCACTGGGGGATATACCCTTTAAAAAGGTCCTAATATGTACCATTTAGGTACCGATGTGTATACATTCACTACCAATATGTACCTCTGAGGTACTAGCATGAACTCTGTAAGTGCAAAGGTGACATTTTTTAAAGGGTACTGCCCCAGTGACAGCAAGGGACCATTTTTGACAATTTTTCTGACAGTGTAGTTCATTGGCATCTGGTACACAATTTTTTTAACAACCTGAAAATCATTTAGCAGGACTAAAGTGTTTTTGAACCATACCATAGCAAATATTAGGGTGTGCTCCAGTATTTTCTCCAGTTTACAATTCACTATACTTACCTCATTCCCGCCAGCCATTTTTTTTTTAAAGTTACCCGCCAGCATTTTTTGTGATTTTCACAAATGTTTCACAAAATTCCTTCCAGGAAAATTTTCTTCTAAAAATATACAAACATACAAATATACCAAATGAAAGAACAGACCTTCTGCTTTTAAACAACAATAAACAAAAAACAAAATGGGGAAAAAAACTTTTATCCTATCTATATTTTTCTCTGCTTATAAACTCTTAAATATGGGTATTTTTCTTTAAAAAATTTTTTTGCAAAAAGCTGAAATAATAAAATTTTTGTGAAGGATTTTTTGTTAGAGATCAGATTCAGAACTATTATCAAAACATATACAGAGTTTAAAATTAGTATATTATGTTTTGGCTTCAGTTTTTTCAAAAAATTGGGTAAGTGGATACTCGCGTTTGTCATGAATTCGGTCTTATTGGCCGCTTTGTCTTTGTTTCACCATGTGTTGTGTTGTGTTTATGTTTTGACAGCTCCACACGTGCGCGCCTTCCACCTGGTGACCTCATTATCTCCGACTCTTCTCACCGGCGTCCCACACCTGATCCTTATTATTTGCCCATCCGGTTTGATTTAAATTCCCCTCGCTTCTTCTGTTCCTTGCAAGTTCGTCTTAGTGTGTTCCTGCCCGCTAGCTCTGTCTAGTTCATGTCTAGTCTAGTTCTGATTGTGTCTAAGTTTATTCTTAGATTATTTTTCACTGTGCTCTCTGCTGCCTTTGCCCCGTCAGATTCCCCGCCCTGCTGGCTGTCTTTGGATTCTCTCGGTCAGAGCTCTCTTATCGATATCTACACCTTTCGCTGTCCAGCCGCAGTGCGCTCATGTGCGCGTAATTCTGCTGAAGACGCTGACAGCCGCAGTGCGCTCAAGCGCGTAATTCTGCTGATCACCCAGACTGTTGCAGTGCGCTGTCCAGCGCGCGTGCTGCTGAAGACTCTGACCGCTTCTCTCTCTCTCTCTGTACCCCGCCAGGAACTCGTCTCTGTTGACGGACTGTTGTGGTTGTCTTGCAGTCCGGCTGAGTTTTCCCACACCTGAGGCCGACGAGAGGATATCGTTGTGTTTCGCCTCTCCAGTGTTTCTAGTTCCCCGCACCTTTTCACATGGACACTGAGTGTTTTCTCTTATACATTTTGCATTTTTATCTGAAGTCATTGAGTGTTTTTCTCGTATACATACCATCTGAAGACATTGAGTGTTTTTCTCCTATACATACCATTAAACCCTCTGCTCTGGGATTCCGTGTTGTGTAGTTCCTGACAGGACGAACTTGCCAGAATGGATCCCGCGGAGGGTGAGGACTTATCTGCCCGTATGCCATTATGCCCTCTGACATCTGGACCGGCCCGGGTCACACCTTCTGCTCCTTGGCTAACTGAGGTTCTCCGTGAGCATCGCTCCACACTCAGGGCTACAGAGAGGAAGTGGCGTAGATCGAATGATCCTTCTGATCTCTGCCTCTATCAGTCTCTTCTTGCCTCCTTCTCCAAGGATGTCTCCTCTGCAAAGACCCTATACTACCATTCAAAGATTAACAACTCACCTGACTCTCACACTCTCTTCAAGACCTTCTCTACCCTTCTTTGTCCCCCTGCCCCTCCACCTTCGTCCGACCTAACGGCTGATGATTTTGCTTCCTTCTTTGTGAAGAAAACGAAAACTATTAGCAGTCAGTTCTCCGAGCCGCCGCTTCTTGCGCATTCTCAAATCCCTGAGACATGCTCCCTTCCCTCCTTCTCTCTCCTATCCGAAGCAGATGTTTCCAAGGTCTTGGCTTCTAATCATCCGACTACCTGCCCGCTAGATCCCATACCCACCCATCTCCTCCAGGCCATCTCTCCGTCTGTTATCCCTGCTCTCACTCACATTATCAATTCATCCCTTTCCACTGGCACCTTCCCGGTAGCATTTAAAGAGGCCCGGATAACCCCGTTGCTGAAGAAACCCACTCTCAATCCTGCTATGCTAGAGAACTACAGACCCGTTTCTCTTCTTCCCTTCATTTCCAAGACTCTTGAACGCATTGTGTTCAACCAGCTCTCCACTTTCTTCACACAAAATAACCTCCTGGATAGCAATCAGTCTGGATTCAAAAGTGGTCACTCCACTGAGACTGCGCTGCTATCAGTCATTGAGGCCCTAAGGCAGGCAAGGGCAGCCTCCAAATCATCTGTGCTGATCTTACTGGATCTATCTGCAGCTTTTGACACCGTCAATCACCGCATCCTCCTGTCGACTCTCATGTCTATGGGTGTCACTGACACAGCACTTTTATGGTTCAAGTCGTACCTCTCAGATAGGTCATTTCGGGTATCCTGGAGAGGTGACGTCTCCGAACCCCAACGTCTAGATACCGGGGTCCCTCAAGGCTCTGTGCTTGGACCGCTGCTCTTTTCGATATACATGACATCCCTGGGCTCTGTCATTCGGAAACATGGCTTTTCCTACCACTGCTATGCAGACGACACTCAACTCCACTTGTCGTTCCACCCTGATGATCCTACGGTTTCTGCCCGCATCTCGGCATGCCTGAGGGACATCTCACTCTGGATGAAGGATCACCATCTCCAGCTTAACCTTGCGAAGACAGAACTGCTTGTCATATCATCCGAAACAAAGATTCAGCACAACTTTTCCATTCAGCTAGGTTCCTCGACCATCACGCCTTCCACGACGGCCAAAAACCTGGGAGTGGTCATTGATGATCGGCTTAGCTTCACGGAGCATGTTGCCAGCACCGCTCGCTCTTGTAGATTCATCCTCTACAATATTAGGAAAATTAGACCTTTCCTAGATGAGCATGCTACGCAGGTCCTGGTCCAAGCTCTTGTCCTGTCTAGGCTGGACTACTGCAATGCGCTACTGGCAGGACTTCCAGCCTGCACGACCAAACCCTTACAGATGATTCAGAACGCAGCGGCAAGAGTGGTCTTCAATGAGCCAAAGAGGGCGCACGTCACTCCTCTCTTTGTCAAGTTACACTGGCTTCCTATAGCAGCCCGCATCAAATTTAAGGCTCTGCTCCTGGCCTTTAAAACCACCACTGGGTCAGCACCCCCTTATCTTCGCTTGCTTATAGAGCCTTATGTACCCTCTCGATCACTGCGCTCTGCCACCGAGCGACGACTTGTGGTACCATCTCAAAAAGGGAAGAAAACACTAACGCGTACCTTCTCAGGAACTGTCCCACAACTGTGGAATGATCTGCCGGTCGTGACACGATCAGCTGACACTGTAGCTGTCTTTAAGACTCGGCTAAAAACCCATCTCTTCCACCATTACCTAACTTCCTAATTACAGATTTACTATCTTTATTTAGTTACCCTTCTCTTTATCTCTTTCTCTATCTACCTTCATCTTTATCTAAAAAAAAAAAAAAAAAAAAAAAAAAAAAAAAAAAAAAACTAACATACCCTTGGCTATGTATATTGTGTTGGACTTGATGAGACTATTTCCAGTGCACTTATGTATTGCTGTTCTTATGTTGCCATAATTGCTTCTATTGTTTACCTCACTTGTAAGTCGCTTTGGACAAAAGCGTCTGCTAAATGACTAAATGTAAATGTAAATGTAAATGTCGGACCTTTCATCACGTTTGGACCAGCTCAGTGCCGATGCCACCCAACTCAGCCTGCCATCGCAGACGGAGCCTCATATTACTGCCCCACCTCCATACGACGGTAATCCTACCTCCTGTCGGGCCTTTTTGACTCAATGCTCTTTGATCTTTGCCCTCCAGCCCCGCCGCTATTTCTTGGAGATCACCCGGGTTGCATTTGTGATCACCCTTCTGATCGGCAAGGCGCGTGAGTGGGCTACGGCCGTGTGGGACGCCCGCGATCCTTGCTGTCGGTCGTTTCAGGAGTTTCGCAAGGAGATGGAGAGGCTTTTCGACCGTTCAGTGCGCGGGGACGCCGCTGCGGCTCGGTTGGCACATCTGGTTCAGGGAGGACACACAGTCACCGAGTACGCCATCGAGTTTAAGACCCTAGCGGCTGCCTGCCACTGGAATGAAGCGGCTCTCCGAGCGCAGTTTGTCGAGGGGTTGTCTGATGATCTCCAGGACGAGATCGCTGTCCATGATCTTCCTCCCTCATTGGATGCTATCATTGACCTCGTTCTTCGGATCGAAGCCCGGAGATTGCTTCGCGAGCAGCGGCGCTCCATTCGCCAGCGAGCGTTTTCGGACAAGACCACCATTTCCCCCTCTTCATCATCTTCACCCTCTGCCGTATCTGAGCCCATGCAGCTGGGGCGCATGCGCCTGTCACAGAGAGAGAGAGAGAGACGCTTGCAGAAGGCTCTGTGTTTATATTGCGGGAGATCCGGACATTTTGCTAAGACCTGTCCCTTAAAAGGCCGCTGCCCATCTGTGAATACGGGAGTCCTGGTGGGCGCCACTTCATCAAAGCTCTCCCCTGCGTCTAGTACCCAGCTTCCCGTCATGTTGTCCTGCGCCGGGCGTGACCATCCATCCACTGCCCTTCTCGACTCTGGCGCGGAGGGCAACTTCATTGATGAGGCGCTGGTGCGCGCCTGGGGTGTCCCGGTTGTTCCTCTCCAATCCCCTTTGGATGTCTGGTCCCTCAGGGGGCAGCAGATGGCGCGGATTACACATTGCACTTCTCCTGTGAGTCTCTCTGTGTCTGGCAATCATCGTGAGGAGATTGTGTTGCACGTCCTTCATGCGTCTCTATCTCCTATTATTTTAGGGCATGGATGGTTAGCGCAACACAACCCTCACGTTGATTGGCAGCATAGTATTATCTTGTCTTGGTCCCAGTCTTGTCATGTGTCATGTCTTGGTTCTGCTGTTTCTGGTTCTGTTCTTTCTCTTCCTCAGGTTCCGGCGGTCGATTTGACCGGGGTCCCGGCGGAGTATGCGGATATCGCTCAGGTGTTTAGTAAAGCCCGGGCCACCTCCCTGCCTCCTCACCGGCCATATGATTGCGCTATTGATCTCCTCCCCGGCACTTCTCCGCCTAAGGGTAGACTTTATTCGTTATCGGGTCCTGAGAGAGAGGCTATGGACCAGTATATTAATGATGCCCTGCGTGCCGGTCTCATTCGTCCCTCCACCTCGCCCGCAGGGGCGGGGTTTTTCTTTGTTGGCAAGAAAGACGGCTCCCTGCGCCCTTGTATTGATTATAGGGGTTTAAATGACATTACTGTTAAGAATAGGTACCCCCTTCCCTTAATGTCTACTGCGTTTGAGCTCCTGCAGGGGGCGCAGTTCTTTACTAAGCTAGATTTACGCAACGCCTATCATTTGGTGCGAATAAGAGAGGGAGATGAATGGAAGACAGCCTTTAACACCCCTACCGGACACTTTGAGTACTGCGTTCTGCCGTTCGGCCTTTGTAACGCCCCCTCTGTCTTCCAAACTCTGGTTAATGATGTGCTGAGAGACATGGTTAACAAATTTGTCTTTGTGTACATAGATGATATTCTCATCTTTTCTCCCTCTATGCAGGAACACACTCAGCATGTCCGCCGAGTCTTACGCCGGCTGTTAGAGAATAAGTTGTATGTCAAGGCGGAGAAGTGCGAATTCCATCGTAAGTCAGTTTCGTTCCTGGGTTTTGTTGTTGCCCCCGGTGAGATCCGTCCCGACCCTGCCAAGATCAAAGCGGTGGCCGAATGGCCAGTCCCCGACTCCCGTAAGGATTTATTAAGATTTCTGGGTTTCGCCAATTTTTACCGGCGATTTATCAGAAATTATGGTCAGATTGCTCAACCTCTTACTGCTCTCACTTCCACTAAGGAGAGGTTTGTCTGGAATTCCAGTGCTCAGGAGGCCTTTGATATTTTAAAGTCCCGGTTTATCTCTGCTCCTGTTCTCTCTATTCCAGATCCGGCTGCTCAATTTATTGTGGAGGTGGATGCTTCGGATGTCGGGGTAGGCGCCGTTTTGTCTCAGCGGTCTGCTAAGGATGGCAAGGTGCATCCCTGTGCCTTCTTCTCCCATCGGTTAAACCCAGCAGAGCGAAATTATGACATAGGCAATCGGGAGCTGCTGGCGGTCAGACTGGCTTTGGGTGAGTGGCGTCACTGGTTAGAGGGGACCTCGGAGCCCTTCCTGGTCTGGACGGATCATAAGAACCTCGAATACATCCGTTCAGCCAGGAGGTTATCTTCGCGTCAGGCTCGTTGGGCGCTCTTCTTTGACAGATTTAACTTCACCCTCTCGTACCGGCCGGATCCAAGAATACTAAGCCCGATGCTCTCTCTCGTTTGTTCGAAAGCCCCGGGTCCGCTGGGGACGAAACCATCCTCCCGGAGGGGCGGGTGGTGGGTGCCCTGCGCTGGGGAATAGAACAACGGGTGAGACGGGCCGGCCGGGAGGGGGAAGTGCCAGAAGGGTGCCCAGCGGGTCGATTGTGGGTTCCGAATGCGCTTCGCTCCGAGGTCATCCGGTGGGGTCACGAGTCCAAGTTTGTTTGCCATCCGGGGGTTCGGAGAACGTTGGCTACCGTACGTCAGCGTTTTTGGTGGCCCTCTATGGGTCCCGATGTCAGACAGTTTGTGTTAGCCTGTCAGGTTTGTGCCCGTAATAAGGCCTCTCATCAAGCCCCTATTGGTCTGCTTAAACCATTACCCATTCCCTCTCGTCCTTGGTCACATATCGCAATCGATTTTGTAACCAATTTGCCTAGTTCTAAGGGAAACACTGTAGTTTTGACCATTGTCGACCGCTTTTCCAAGGCGGCTCACTTTGTCCCTTTGCCCAAATTACCCACTGCCAAGGAAACTGCCCAGGTTATGATCGATCACGTCTTTCGCTTACATGGTCTGCCCACAGACGTTGTTTCTGATAGGGGTCCTCAGTTTATTTCTCGTTTCTGGCAGGAATTTTGTAGACAAATAGGCTCCACGGCTAGTTTGTCTTCAGGGTATCATCCTCAGACCAACGGGCAATGTGAACGGGCTAACCAAGATTTAGGTAGAGCTCTCCGCTGTCTGACATCGCAATATCCGAGCTCCTGGTGCCAACAGCTACCCTGGGTTGAATACGCCCATAATTCTCTCCCTGTTTCTTCCCTTAACATGTCCCCTTTTGAGGCGTCCATGGGGTTTCAGCCCCCTTTATTCCCATCACAGGAACCCGATGCGGTGGTTCCGTCTGCGCTGGCTTTTGTCCGTCGTTGCAAACGCACCTGGAGGAAAGCCAGAATTACATTACGTCAGATTTCCAGACGAACCAAAGCCGCGGCCGACCGTCACCGTAGAACTGCGCCCCGTTTTATCTGTGGGCAGAAAGTATGGCTTTCGTCCAAGGATTTACCTCTCCATGAGCCTTCTCGCAAGTTGGCTCCACGATTCCTTGGGCCATACAGCATTATTAAGGTCATTAATCCCGTGACGGTCAGGCTCAGATTGCCCCCAGCTCTCGGTCGGGTTCATCCAGTTTTTCATGTGTCTAAACTGAAGCCTGTGTATTTTTCCCACCTTAACCCTGTTCCCTCTGCCCCCACCCCTCCCACCCCTCAGCTTTTAGATGGTGCCCCTGTGTATTCGGTTAAGTCGTTACTGGATATGCGTCGCCGGGGTAGGGGATTTCAATATCTCGTTGACTGGGAAGGATATGGTCCGGAGGAGAGGTGTTGGGTACCGGCCCGGGACATCCTGGACCCTGGGCTGATAGAGGATCTCCGCCGGCGACGGGGTGAGCCTCCTCATGGACCGCCCAGTGGCGGTCGTGGGGGGGGAGTCCTGTCATGAATTCGGTCTTATTGGCCGCTTTGTCTTTGTTTCACCATGTGTTGTGTTGTGTTTATGTTTTGACAGCTCCACACGTGCGCGCCTTCCACCTGGTGACCTCATTATCTCCGACTCTTCTCACCGGCGTCCCACACCTGATCCTTATTATTTGCCCATCCGGTTTGATTTAAATTCCCCTCGCTTCTTCTGTTCCTTGCAAGTTCGTCTTAGTGTGTTCCTGCCCGCTAGCTCTGTCTAGTTCATGTCTAGTCTAGTTCTGATTGTGTCTAAGTTTATTCTTAGATTATTTTTCACCGTGCTCTCTGCTGCCTTTGCCCCGTCAGATTCCCCGCCCTGCTGGCTGTCTTTGGATTCTCTCGGTCAGAGCTCTCTTATCGATATCTACACCTTTCGCTGTCCAGCCGCAGTGCGCTCATGTGCGCGTAATTCTGCTGAAGACGCTGACAGCCGCAGTGCGCTCAAGCGCGTAATTCTGCTGATCACCCAGACTGTTGCAGTGCGCTGTCCAGCGCGCGTGCTGCTGAAGACTCTGACCGCTTCTCTCTCTCTCTCTGTACCCCGCCAGGAACTCGTCTCTGTTGACGGACTGTTGTGGTTGTCTTGCAGTCCGGCTGAGTTTTCCCACACCTGAGGCCGACGAGAGGATATCGTTGTGTTTCGCCTCTCCAGTGTTTCTAGTTCCCCGCACCTTTTCACATGGACACTGAGTGTTTTCTCTTATACATTTTGCATTTTTATCTGAAGTCATTGAGTGTTTTTCTCGTATACATACCATCTGAAGACATTGAGTGTTTTTCTCCTATACATACCATTAAACCCTCTGCTCTGGGATTCCGTGTTGTGTAGTTCCTGACAGCGTTATTGCAGATTAACATAAAAAACTATCTGGAACACTTTATTTTTTGCAAATGTTTTCTCTTAATTGACAAGATAACTCGTCTATGGCAGGGAAAGAGTTAATAATATTGAAAATTACACTACATTACAATTTACTATAGAAAATACTAAAGTGTAATAGTGTTTTACAGATAGTAAACAATAAAAGGCATTACTTACGCAGCACAGAGCATCCAATGCAAACAGCATCATTATAATGGATTCTCTCTGCTTTCATAACATCGCTCGTGTTGGGTAACAGATTATAATGGGTTCATATTGCTCATCCTGTCCATCTCGTAAAAACTTCAAAGTACACATAAAAGACAATTAAGTTAACCTTTCCAAAATAAACCCTGACACTTGGTGCCTGTTTTTAACTTCATAATGTTCACTACCAGGGGTTCTGAGTGAGAAAGAGATTTGGAGAGATCGGTCAAGAATCGTCCAATCGCATGAGGTCAGTCTTGCAAAAACAATATTAACTCATTCCCCACCAGCCATTTTTTGAAAAGTTGCCTGCCAGCATTTTTTTGTGATTTCACAAAAGTATCACAAAATGCCTTCTGAGGTACATTTTCTTCTAAAAATATATAAACATACAAATATATCAAATGAAAGAACAGACCCACAGACAAACAAAATGGGAAAAGTTTAATCTTATCTATATTTTATTCCCCCGCTTATAAACTCTTAAATATGGGTATTTTTCTTAAAAAAAAAAAAATATTAACAAAAAGCTAAATAATTGAAAACATTTGTTAGAGACCATATTCAGAATGATTATCAAAACATACACAGAGTTTAAAATTAGTAAATAATTTTTTTCTTTAGTTTTTTTTATAAATTGGGTAAGTGCCATCTAGTGAATAATCGTGTTATTACTAGGGGTGTAACGGTATGCAATAATCACGGTTCGGTGCGTACCCCGGTTTTGAGGCCACGGTTCGGTTCATTTTCGGTACAGTAAGGGAAAAATGCAAACATTAAACCGCAGGTTGTTTATTACTATAAACTTTTTTACAATTTGTTTACACTTTTTTAAACACTTTTTATTAAAATATAATATATAAAATATATATAAAATGAAAAAAATAATAAATAAAATACTACTGCAAAGTTCTATTTTACATTATTTTATAACAGTAGGTAACTCTTTTCTTAACCTTCTCTTAAACTTTTTCTACTTAAACCTTGCACTAAACTAACAAATTCAATTCCTGAATAAATTTTTGCCACCAAAAATTTTCTGTTTTGATTTATTTTGGATTGTTTAACTCACAGTATTGAATTGGCTATGTACCATCTCTGCAAGCACCATGATGATATACTTATTATACACTCATTTTGAGATTAGTGAGTTGCATACATAGCCATCTTTGATCTTTTGCACGTTTCTCCTAATCTTTGCTTGTGTTGTCAATGTAAGCTGTGATTTAAACTAACGAACCCCTCCGCAGCTGAGTAAAAGCTGAGTAAGCCTGGGTTACAGCTCTTCTCTGTCCCGACCAGCTGATCGCATTGTGACAATGATATGATTGACGTGAGGTGCAGATGAAAAATCTGATCACGCATTCCTTATTCTCGCTGTCACAGAAAGTGCGTCTCATGATTGCGTAGCAACGAAAGACGTGCATCCTCTCACGCACTTTTGAAAGAACAAAACAGCGCGTTGACATGCGTTTAACATGCGCTTTTAGGCGCGACACGTAAAATAATCAAACGAATATACAACTAAGTAAATAAAAATCTTTCTGCGGGCCGAATTATGTTATATGTTTGATAGAAGACTTGCGCTGAACACGGAGACTTCCGCCACTTAATATGTTCGTGTGGAAAACCACGTATTATGTTCCGCACAGGCGCACATAAAAGATTGCATTCGGCCTTTCGGTGCACGTGTGCACCGTGCCGAAAGCCCTGAACCGAAACGGTCCAATACGAATACACGTACCGTTACACCCCTAGTTATTACAGATTAACATAAAACCTCATCAGGAACCTTTCTTTATGCAAATATTTTCTCTTAATTGACGAGATAACTTGTCAATGGCGGGGAAAGAGTTAATAGGCTATCAACAAAAGTGGGATGGCCCAGGGTGCACAGGGCTG